>NC_056745.1:2510141-2810141 GCF_019279795.1 Protopterus annectens | reverse complement strand
ATGCTTAGGATCTTATTATCAATGTGATAATTTGTGGGGATGTCACTCTCCCCAATAATTATTCTACATGCAGTTTAACTATATATATATATATATATATATATATATATATATATATATATATATATATATATATATAAGCAAGCTGGATTCAAACTCATCATTATCTTTCCTGTTTCTTTAAGCTCACTGCATTTACACATTGTGATATAGAGATATTTATACATACATATATGTATATACATACATAATGTCACCCAAGATGATCAGCAGCAGTCAGAAAACCAATATTTTACTTTCAGAACAGCATCACTACTTTCATCTCTTGGTACATAGTTTATACATGCTAGGCTCTTACTATTCTCGAACCACTGGCTTACTAGTACACGTTCTGTTGCCACAAGTATGATAAATGTATTACAGAAGATAAGCTTCATACCCTATAATACTATTCTTCACTCTGCAGCGAGTAACTGTTTACAGTGGATGCCTTGAATGGTCCTTAACAATCAAATTATTTGTATTGTTTGTACATCAGTATTGCAAGGATTCCTAAAGTATATGACATGACTGCTGTGTGTGCTTATCTATCTGTCATTTTTGGTGCAGCATGTTTTCAGCAGACTATGGCACCTGCAAGATGGAAATATATCATCACTGTATAACTTACCAATCATTCAATAGTGTGGGTGCTGTTTGCACTTGTGTATGTCTAACAGTAAATGAAGCTTATTCACCTCTGTTGCCTGTCTGACTCAACACTTATGTATTTTTTCTTTACCAGTATTGCCAATGGTCATACCTGTGAATCTATTTTCCTTCAAAGAAACAATCAGTACGAGTTGACAATGTCAGTACCTTTGACACTCAGTTGTAATTGAAGCAGTGTTTTGTGGAGAGGTGGGTAATGCAACACACTTCAGCAGTACATGGTGGGTGTGGGTGCGTGTGTATATGTTCATGCATGTACACAGGGTGTACATGCATGAACATACATGTACACAGGGTGTCCATGGTGTAACAGAGAACAAGAACTGAAAGATGGAATGTCATGTGTTAAGCTGACTTGTTAGGGATAGAGTTACGTCTGTGCAGTTGGCTTTCTGCAATAATTGAAGGTATTGAGCTGA
Organism: Protopterus annectens; assembly: GCF_019279795.1. Lineage (NCBI taxonomy): Eukaryota > Metazoa > Chordata > Ceratodontiformes > Protopteridae > Protopterus > Protopterus annectens. Next base: position 2,809,011 of record NC_056745.1, on the reverse strand, counting down.
CATCATACATGGCTTTTGCCGTTAGACATTAGAGCACTGCTTTTGGAGTGGAGAGGAAAGCACCTGTTTTCACTGGTATATTGTGTGTGTGCATGTGACATCTGCGGGGATGTTAGGAGTTGACATTGTCAGTAGCTCAGACAACTCAGTGGAAACTGAAGCAGTGTTCTGTGGAGAGGTGGGTATTGCAATGCACTTGAATGGTACACTCTGTGTGTGTGTGTGTGTGTGTGTGTGTGTGTGTGTGTGTGTGTGTGTGTGTGTGTGTGTGTGTGTGTGTGTGTGTGCATGCCTGCATATATGCCCGTATGAACTATATGGTGTAACAGAGAATTGTGGAGTAAAGCCAAACAGACACCGCCTTGCTGAACAGATGTAGGGAGTCCAGCACCAGCATGCATTTATCACACTGGTTGACAAAGGCATTACAGCAGTGTTTTCTAAAGAGGTTGGTACAGCTGCTGGCAATGTTGCAAGTTGTGAGTGTCGTCATGTATGTAAATGCCTGAATAGACTGAGGGTGGTTAATAGTGCTGGCTGTCAGACCAACATACATCACAAGTGTACCTAATTTGGCCTTACACTTTCACTCTGACATGACAGAATACAAAATTATTTTTGATTATGGTTTTGTCTTGTCTTGAGCAAACAATGAAATTTATTGCAATGTAGGACTGTTTTTCATGAAATGGATGCCACTTCATATACTCTTAACTCTGTGACCTTAACCAAAGTAGTAGTACTGCTACTTAGAAAAGCTTTATAACTTGTAAGCTTTCTCCACAAGTCGAGTCTGTTCCTGAATGGGTAAGAGATATGCATGAAAAGTATACAGCTAAAAAAAGGCTGGGTGAAACTATAGTAACAAAATGTATTGACTCACATAAGAGGCTCGGGAGGCTGCTGTTAAGAAGAAACAAAACATATTAAACTGTTAGATAAAGTTTGGCACTACCTAAGGTGGTTCATGTTATGCTATAAAAATGAGCTATGAACCTACAAAAAAAATAAGTATGCAAAAATAACCATGTGACCAACCAGGAAGCACTGCATAATCCAAAGCAAATATTTCACTGTGTAAATTTGAGAAAATCAAAATATAGGACAAAAGGGTGGATTGAGATTAGTGTTTTTTTTCCCACCAGTTTTCCCAGGATAGCGGTAGTCAACAGTAAGGAGCAAAGACTCATTAGGGAAGAGTTTTAGTGGCACACCAGGCTGAGATTTGTTTGATGTCTATTGTCATGCAATGTTGCTAATTAGCTAAACCTAGCCTAGCTGGAAATGTGAGACTCCAGCTCACTGAAGGATGGAAGGAGTAACTTGGTCAGGAACAGATGGTAACAAAACTGCTCTTTGTAAAAAGTCTTTTTTAACTTAGTAATTTGTTGACATGTTTGCAAGCTTCTTTCAGAAAAAGTGTAGAACATCAGTAGGAACAACATTTGTAAAACTGACTGTTAAACTTGACAATATTTTTCAGGTTTTCCATTCTAAGTGAATGGAAGTTTGACATGACAGCAAAGGCTATGACTAATTGTTCTCACAATCAGGGCTGTCATACTGCATTTGGGACACATTTAGGCTTCTTCTTTCGGCTTTTCCCGGTTAGGGGTCGCCACAGCGGATCATCTGTCCGCTCATGATTTGCACTGGAGTTTTTACAGTGTCGAGTTGCCAGCCCAGCGCCCAACCTTCCACAGAAGGCACACACACACTCACACCTAGGGCCAATTTAGAGTGTCCAGTCCACCTACTGCATGTCTTTGGGATGTGGGAGGAAACCGGAGCACCCGGAGGAAACCCACACGACAACAGGGAGGACATGCAGACTCCGCACAGAAGGCACCCCAGCCGAGAATCGAACCATTGAACCTCTTGCTGTGAGGCGACAACGCTAACCATTGCACCACCGTGTCCACATTTAGGCTATCAAAGGAAAATGTGCTCATCAGGATGTCTGCCCCCATGAGGGCAGACAGGTGAAAAAATAAATACATTTTAGAGTGATTACTTTTTTCGTTGAAAGCAGCTTTGGGAGGTGTAGAAAATCACAACTAGATAAAAAACATATGTTTTTCATTATTTGCCCGTAGTGGTCCTTTAACTGAAAATCCCAAACACTGAAAAATATTACTCAGCCTTACTCCCCCATCTGAAATTCTCCGCTCTGAAACATTTTTAATGCATCCAATTAAATCAAACAATATTGCAGGTGCCTTGCTGTATTTCTTCAATTTCTCTAAAGTTTGGAATTCTACTTCCTTTCACTCAGACATTCTAACAACCTGAAACCCTTCAAACTATTTGTGAAACAACACCTCAAGGTCTAATGGCTTTGTTTGTACATCACACCTAGCTAAACACCTCTAACTATCCTTACATAATCATCCTGTTCTAATATGACTAGAAATGTGCTCCACTTAATGGCCTTCCTCTCAATGTCTGACCATATTTACGTCCATATTGTGCTAAGCAGATGTAAATGTGAATGGCCAGTGTGCAGATGGAAGTTAATCAAAGTATAGGGTGTTCGCTTTGCTTAATGTTCTATGGGAAAAAACTATCCTGGACATTAAAGGTGCGCATCTGTACTTGGCCAGTAATCTTCTGCCTCATCCTGTATTGTGTCTACTTGGTCACATGTACTGTAACATACTCCCCTCAAATGTCATGTAGGACTATTATAAAACAATATAGGTCTGAACCTAGTTAACCTAAATACTCATTCTGATGCACCTTTGAATGAGTTCTCATATCACTGCACTGTCTGTATCATGATTACAATACATCTGCATGCTTACTATTCATATGCCTCTTGTCAATGTTTTTGTTTACCGACTATTGTATTCAACAAATGGTTTTTACTTACTGTATGCTCAAACAATTTATTACACTGTTATTTTCTCTATGTATCTTGTGGAGCTTTTCTTCTCAGGCTTCTGCTGAAAAGGGGTTTTCCACCCTTTTGGAATTTCCCAGTCAACAAAAGCAATAAGTAAATAAATAAATACTACCCATTCTGTCACTGATCAGAGAAAAGATCTCCCCACGCACCGTGAATTATTGTTGCAGTCCCAAGTGTTTGAATCCTGTCAGTGATCATCAGTGAAGACACATTATCCTTTCAGGAGAAGATGAAAATGCCCACCCTCCATCCATCACCCAGCATGTGTCAAAGGTCACACTGCTCTACCATCACTAGCATGCCATATATGTTAGTCAGTATGCCTCATTATTGTTACTGCGTCAATGGGCTATATAATGATTCTGTTCAAGAATCTTATGTCCCTGGTACAGTGTAGGGTGGGCTATGTGGTGTTTCATGTCATGCCAGACATTCTCCACTATGTTGACTTTATAGTAGTCCTTCACCCCTACGCCACCAAGTCTTCATCTAACAGTTTTGTAGTTTGATGCAGCTGCAAAACTCTTTACAATTTAAGGAAGGGCCTTAAAAGAGGAATAAAATGTGACATGACAGCAACAGAGTGCAATCCAAGTTCAGAATAGCACCATATTGTTTAGAGACAGCAGATAAACACAAGAAGTTTTTCTTTCACTGACATGCTGACAAGTAATGAAGCAAACTTGTACAGGATTTTTTTCCAGTTCAAAAGTGGCACCTGAATTCAAGGAGAAATGGGAAAGATCTTAACTTGGAGGATACGGGGATACCATTTTTTTTCTGAACTATAATCTACAATTTACCAAACACTGAGGGAACTGACCATCTTGGGAGGCAAACACCAAACATCAGAGTGTTTATTTGTCAGGAAGGTACTCATTTCATTTCATTAATTCATGCATGCAATTTTTTTATCTATCATACTTCAAATGCTAAACTACAGTAACACAGGGCATCTCCTACCAGCCAACATTGTCACTTCTCACAGGGAACTAATCTGGGGGGGTGCCGAAAGCCAACACATTCTGGCTAGGCTTATAAATGCCTTCGGGCAGATAACCTAGTACCTACCTATGAACATTCGTACAAGTTGAAATGCAACTCTTTCAGTCACATTACAAGAAGTCAGTATTCTCTAAAGTTTTCCCTTTTGTAATTTATTTTTTTTGGCCTTCATTTGCATATTACAAAGATTACAACAGTGAGTAAGCAAATTAAGTTACCATCTTTCAGTCGAAATAGGATGGATGGGTCACTGTCATCACTTGTATAATAAGCAAACTGCTTGGGGTCCCAAAACAGCTCATCCTGTTTCTCTTGAAGTTGAACTGCCCACTCTAGCCACCGCTGCTCAAAACTGGCTTCATATAGATCCAGAAGGGCACGAATAACAAATGCAAAATCATCCAGGAAACCAAAGACTGGCACAGACCTAAGAAAACAATTGAAACAGAAATAAGTGCTCATTATCCATTCTGTTAAAACTTGACATAAAATCATAAATAAGTTAACATTCTGGAGAATACAGATGATGGATTTAGACAACAAAATCTAGGAGATGAAAGCATTCATAGTTCCTCTAATTTTAAGGGTCATGTTTTTTTCATACCACCAGAAGAAAAAAAATGGTCACCATTAAATAGAGAAACAAAACCAATTATAAAGGGATAGCAAATGGGCAAGCAGAAATTTATTATATCATTAGAAAGGGATAGGTTTCTTGATATACACGGTTATTTCAGGACCAGTTACATTAGATTATATCTTGCACAGTTTTAAAGTTATGAGGCAAAAGAATAAGTCCAGAATAAAGTAAGAGAAAACCCAAGTACTGAGAAGAGATAGATTGGGGAGGGGATTGCAAAAACAAAAAATGGAACTGGGCGAAGAATCAGTTTTTTACACAGAGATTTACTACCATTCCATGTGTAGATCATTATGCGTGTACATACCTTTAAGAAGCTATCCAAAGAATTGCACAAGTATATAAATACTGAGCATGTGCAAACCAGACTACCATTTTGTAGTTAGCTGTTGAGATGCAAGCATATTTTTATGTAAGCTCTGCTTGTTAACTAGTTCATTCGTATTTAATGATGCTGCTATCCATCCGGATGTGTTTGTATCTGAATGAAACCCCACGCCTTCTTGTTATATGTATTAGAGACAAAGGAGAGACATGCATGGTGTTAGAAGAGGCATGTCTAAAAGGACATGGTTTTAGAAGCGGCATATCTAAAGGGCATGGAGTCAGAAATGGCTTAGTTAAAATGACTTAAGGCACTTGTTTAGATGCTGGTGGAATATGCAAGAGTGGATCTTCCCAAAATGTGCATATTTCGCAGAACAGGTCAGAAAAGAATTTTAGATATTTAAACTTTCTCACTATTTATTTTCACATAATATGTAACGAGGCATACAGAATGTTCTAAATAATTTTCGCATAAACCGATATGTACAATATTGATAAAAATATTCAAATTACTATGGAATATATTTGCAATAAAGTCCGAATTGCATACAATGAATAAAATAAGGGGAAACGACTGGATTTTCACAAAGCATGTATTTTTCGTATTAAGCAAAGATGTTATCACAAAGCATGTATTTTTCGTATTAAGCAAAGATGTTATCAGAAATGTATAAAGTGTTTGCATGTTTGTGCAGTGTTACAGTAAAGTAATTTCACACAGTACAACCATTACAAGGCATACTGCGGTGGTGGTGCTGCGGTAGCGCTGTCGCTGCACAGTAAGACGTTGTCCTGTTCGATTCTCAGCTAGACCGTCATCTGTCTGGAGACATGCGTGAATGGGCGTACCTTCGTTGAAGGTTGTACGTCAGGGCTGGCAACTTGGCACGTAAAAATCTACTGCCAATCATTAGCAGACCGGAGTTCCGCTGTGGCAACCCCTAACCGGGAAAAGTCGAAAGATACAACAACAACAACCACAACAAGGAATATTTTGCAGAATACAGCCACTACAGAGCATTTCTCTCAAAGTACATGTTTCGAAGAGTTTATTGTGCATTTGAATGCTGTTACAAACTCGCAGAGCAATTTGTACATAATTACAAGGGCCATATGTTCAGTGTGTTTGTGTATACTTTATGGGCATGGCAGACGGAATTTGAAAACCCAGTGCACTTGTGTTTGACAGTAATATTGCTGAGAAATGGAGAGTGTTTGAGCAAGAGTACATTTTCATACAGGCTGCATTTTTCTAATAAAGATGACCGTACAAAGGCATTTATTCTACTTCATTTAGCTGTGTCAGAAGCCATAGAAAGGGAACATTCATTTGTGTATGCACCTACTATCTATACAGGAGAGGGGGAAAACTGTCATACTACTATACCGGCTGAGTCAAGGGAGGACCCACAGTGCTTAAAAACATAAATTTAGAGAAATGTGTATCCCCCAGCAAATGTTACACAAGGGATCAAAAGTCTGGTGAAAGTTCTGCAGCATATATAACTGACCTGAGGAAATAATGCAGATTTGGTGATTTAAGAGATGAGTTGATAAAGGACAGACTTGTGTGTGTGTGTGGCATAAAAGATGATGCTGTGAGAAAGATTTTGCTTCATGACAGTGATTTTAACTTTGAATAAGGCCATTGAGATTTGTCAAATATACAAGGTTACAGAAAAGCACACAAATATGCTTACAAATGAGAACAGCTCTAGAAGGCACAACGATAAAGCTCATGTTGATAGTATGCAGCACATTGTTAAAAGAAACAGGCCCAAGCGTATAGCAGCAACTGCAACCCCTGCAGCACTCAATGGCAAACCCTAGAACTTTCTAGCAAATTCCAGAAGTCGCACAGTCTCAGTGAAGCATAATAGTGAGTCAGCAAACTCAAAGCATGGGCCCCAACCCAGTTTCATTACCAACTGTCATAACTGTGGTAGAAGTCATAAATCTAAAAGGGAAAAATGTTTAGCTTTTGACCAGCAATGCATGCTACAACTGCAATAAATGGAATTATTTCAAAAGATTTTGTAAATCAAAAGGCCAACATGCTTTATTAAAAGGGAACATTTTAAGAAACGAGTTGATCAGGTAGACAGTGGCAACCCAACTCTTTATGTTGATGGTGTGCCAGTGCTTCACGAAACAGTTAATGCAGTAGATCTAAGAGCAAAGATGAAGTATTTTGTACTGTTCAGATAAGGGTCTATATTATAACTTCAAACGATTCAGCCCCTTAAAATCAAAAGCACTAAATCTGAACACACGGAAAGTACAGTTGTGTACACTTACCATAAATGTAGATGTTCGAGTGTATTCACTGTTGCAGTCATTACATTTGGGTAATCCTGCTGGCAGGTTGCCCTCAGTCAGCCTGAATTCCAAAGTCTTGGGTCCTGCGTCGGCTGCTGTCGCCCCCTCCCTGACATCAGGTCGTCAGTGGTACAAAAGAAGCAGCAAATGCCATTTTCTTCAGTTTTTCTTGCCCCAGATGTCAGGTGCCCCCTAAAAGGGTAGCCAAAATGTATATATATATAAAAATACATACACCAATATAAACTTTACCTTAATCTACAAGCAAATACACCACATAAGTTGTATAAATCAGAGAAGGAAAGAAAAGTTCCAGCAGAAAAAGGGGGATGGCGGGTGGGTAACCTGGACTGCAACAGTGAATACACTCGAACATCTACATTTATGGTAAGTGTAACACAACTGTACTATGTTCTTTGTGCTTCACTGTTGCAGTCATTACATTTGGATAGAGTCCAAAAGCTATGGTTGGGAGGATGGAGCTAAACAGCATTAGGAGCAGCTATGAGGCCCTGCAGAACTGCAGTTGCAAAGCCTGCCCTGGATTTAGAGTAGAGTGGCAGATGATAGTGCTTTGTAAAGATGTGCACTGAACTCCAAGTAGCAGCCTTTAAAATGTCTTTGATTGGTACTCCCCTGAGAAAGGCTGCTGAAGTGGCTGCAGCTCTGGTTGAATGTGGCCTAACGCCATTAGGCACTGCCTTGCCATGGTGTAAATAGCAGAAACGAATGCAGTGGCCTATCCACTTTGAAACAGTCTGCTTTGAGATGGCCTTTACTTGTGATCCTGCAGCATATGCCACTAGTAATTGCTCTGTCTTCCTGAAAACTTTGGTTCTGTCCAAGTAGAATCTAAGCTGTCTGTGTACGTCCAAAGAATGCAGAATTCTCTCCCCCTTGTTCTGTGGATTTGGATAAAAAGTTGGCAGATGAATAGTTTGGTTAAGAGCCACACTGGACACCACGTTAGGCATAAAAGTTGGATTTGTCCTCAGAGAGACCCTGTCTGGATAAAAAATGATAAAAGGTTCCACAGCCATGAGTGCCTGTAGCTCTGTCTTGCAGAAGTTATTGCTAGGAGCAGAGCTGTTTTCCAAGATAAAAACTTTATATCAGCAGTAGCAGCTGGCTCAAAAGGAAGCAGGGTGAGTTTTTCCAAGACATAGTTGTGGTCCCATGCAGGTATTGGTGATCTGAGGTCCCATGCAGGTATTGGTGATCTCCTTAGAGGCCTTAAATTTTTGGCTCCTCTGAGGTACTGCTTTAATAAAGGATGAGAAAAGATTGGTGGCTCTGTATTGTAATTAGCCGAAATGGAACAGCATGAATTTTAATTGATGAAAAAGATAGGCCTTTGTCTAGCATCTCAGTTAAGTATTGCAAAATCTGAGGAATATTTGGTACAGCTGTATCAGTTACTTGTGCCTGGTTCCAAGCACAGAATCTCTTCCATTTTCCAGCATAAGATTTTCTAGTACTAGGCCTTCTGGCTTCCAAAATGACATCCATCACAGCTTTACTGAGAGGTGTGTTTTGTATGACTACATTATCCGCCATGCTGCCAGGTTTAAGGTACCGAGTTGGCTGTGCAGGATCTGATTGTTTTGCTGGGACAGTAGATGAGGTATTTGAGATATGGTCCAAGCTGGGCATTGAGACAAGTTTCTTAGGATTGGATACCAGTACTGGCGGGGTCAGTCTGGGGCAATCAGTATCATCTTTGGCTTCTCCTGTCTGACCTTTAGGAGTACCTTGGGGAGGAGAGGCAGAGGAGGAAAGGTATATACTGATAGGTTTTTCCAGCTGAAAGATAGGGTGTCCGCTTTCAATGTTTGCCTGTGTCCTTGTGCAGAATCTTTTTAGTTGGTAGTTGTGAGGGGAGGCAAATAGATCTATGTCCGGGCATCCCCATTTCCTTGTTATCATGCTGAAGACTTGTGGATCCAGCTGCCACTCGTGGGGATCCATGAGGTTTCTGCTTAGTTTGCCTGCCAGAGTGTTTTCCTTTCCTGGCAGGAATTGTGGCTGTAGATGTACTTGGTAAGTCAATGCTGTGTCCCACAAAGTCATGGTTAGTCCTTAAAGGGGGTAAGAATGTGTGCCCCCATGCTTGTTTATATACCACATGACCGTGGTGTTGTCTGTCTTGATCAGTAGTTGTCCCGGATGAAGTAGGTCCTTGAAGGCTGTCAGGGCATTTTGAACAGCTAGCATCTCTTTTTGATTGATATGTAGATGCATTTGGTTTGAGGACCATGTGCCCTGAATGCATCTTCCTGCCATGTGGGCCCCCCAGGCATAATCTGAAGCATCCGTTGTTAGTGTCTGCCTGGCTGGGGGTAATGTGAATGGCTGTCCCTTGTTTTGGTGACAAGCCTTCGCCCACCATCGAAACTCCTGTTGCAGGCAGGAAATGAGAGTAATCATTGTTTCCAGGCTGTGGCAATGTTGAGTCCAAACACATTTAGGTACCATTGAAGTTTCCTCATATGCAGTCTTGCATATGGAATTAGTAGGATGCAGGATGCCATGAAGACCAAAGCTTGCAGAATTGTTCTTGCAGATAACTGGGCCTTTGTTGCTAACATTTTGAAATAGGTAGTCAGTTGCCTTTGTTTGTCTGGCATCTGGGCAGTTGTATTGAAGCTTGCACCCAGGAATATTATCTCTTGAGAGGGTACTAGTTTTGATTTCTTTTTGTTGACTGTGCACCCTAGGCATGTTAGAAGTCTTTTCACAAATGCCAGATGCTGTAGAAGAATGTCCTTGTTCTCTGCTTGAATTAGACAGTCGTCCAAGTAAGGATATATTTGTATTCCTCTTTGTCTGCAGAATACAATTACTGGTGCCAGGCACTTTGTAAAGACCCTGGGCACAGTAGATAAGCCAAAGGGCAGGGCAGAGAATTGGTAATGCATTGAGCCAGCCTTGAATCTGAGGTACCTTCTACACGATTGTCTGATTGGGACATGCAGGTATGCCTCTTTTAGGTCTAAAGTCACAAGCCAAGCATTCTTGCCCAGCATGGGCAGAAGCTGCTGCAAAGTCAACATTTTGAATTTTGGTATATCCAGGAATGTGTTAAGAATAGATAGGTCCAGTATTGGTCTCCAGGCCTTGTCCTTTCTGGGTACCAAGAACAGTCTTGAGTAAAATCCTTGTCCCTGCTCTTGCTCTGGTACTTGATGAATGGCCCCCATGTCCATTAGGGATGAGACTTGTTTTTGTGCCTCTGTCCACTGATTTTTTGGCAGATCTGGCCAGCCGTTTCCCTTTGGCAGGGTATGGAAATGGAACTTGTAGCCTTGTGACACTATATTTAGAACCCACTTGTCCTGGGTTATTAATGTGCCAATTTTGAGAAAAAAAGTGCTAATTTTCCCCCTAAGGGTGCTGCCAGGACATAAGTGCTTGGTGCAGGCAGGGGGAAGTCATTGGGACTGTTTCCTGTATGGTTGTGATTTGTCTTCTCCAACTTTGGAGGTAGAAGCACCCCATTGCTTTGACCTGTATGAACCTTGCGCCTGGGATCTGCCTCTAGGGCATCTGGATCTGCCCCTTTGAGGTCTGTCTGACACAGGAAAGGACCAATGCTTTGTAGACCAGTGTCTACTAAAACCCAGGTGGCTGTACTTGTAAAAAAATATTTGACAGTTTGCATAGATTTAACTTTGTCCTCCATTTTCTTTAGCACCTCTTCTGCCTTAACACCAAACAAAGTATCATGCTGTAAAGGTGCATCTAACAATTTAACTTTGACATGATCGGGTAGATTTTGTTCCTTTAACCAAGCATGCCTCCTAATTACAAAACACGTAACTGCGGCCTTGCAGGAGGCCTCCAAAGAATCAAAACCACATTGCAAAGTATGCTTTCCAACTTGTTCAGCTGCATGCAATAAATCCTGAATTTCCTTGTTTTCTGCACATTCAGAGTTTAACAACATTTTCTGTTTAAGCAATGCCAAGACATGTTGCTGATATTTGAGCATATGAAACTGACAGTTTAAGACCCTTATAGCCAAGGTAGCAGATGTGTAAACCTTTTCTCCCCATCTATCAAGTCCCTAGAATCCCTGTCAGAGGGGGGTAGGGTTTTTTGCCTTAACTCCTTTGGGACCCTGTGAAATAGTTTCTGGGTCTGCAGTAGGGTTTTTAAAAAGGAATTTATGAGAGTCAGGAACCCTGTAATATCTGTCAGGCTCAACAGGAGCTGGATGTAAGGAGTCAGGGGTCAGACTAGACTCCGAAAACACATCATCTACAATGTCTAACACCGGTGGAATGGCTAGAGGCCTGTGTTGAGGTAGTAAAAGGAAATCCCTGAGCCTCTTTTTAGATTCTGAAAAATCTTGGCTCTCCCAGTGGAAATGCTCCCTCATGGTATGCAAGGTTTCCCCAAAAAGAATAGTCCTCTGGAGGAGAAGCAAGCTGAAGGTATAGATTTCTTCAGCATCAGACTCCTCATAGGGGGGAAGAGAATATTCCTGATCAGAAGAGGAATCAGAAGAAAAAGAAACCTGATCTGAAGATTCATAGTCAGTCTCTTGCCTAGGCCTCTTATCAGGAGGTAATCAAGTCTTCCGCCATTTTGAGCATCTTTTTTGGACATAGAGGTCTGTCCACGTGGCAGTTTGTTTCTTTGCTTTAGAAGGTTAGTCTTTGCCTTTGAAGCTGAAGTCGGTTTAATGTAAAGATGTTTAGGGTATGAATACACCCTCAGAAGCCAGTGCCTGCTCAGTGGCTCCGGACCCATCTGAGGGAATATTGTCCGAGGCTCCAATACCTTGAGTTTCCAGCGGCATAGCTGACTCCATGTGGGAGTCGCTAGCGGCCTGCGACTCTAAAGTAGCGGGCGTCAGGGGCTGCGAAAGCACCTCACTGAGAACCGGCGACTGGCTTAGGAGAAGCTTCATCATCGGTTTTGGACCTCGGTTGTTTATCTCTCTCCTTTTCTTTGCGTTTTTTGTGAACTCCGGTAGTCGGATGGCTATCTGATGACATTTTTGGATAATTAACCGACGTCCAAAATAGTTTAAAGCAAAATCATACCGACGCTTAATAGTGCGTTGGTTAAATCTAGCACAAAACCGACAACCAGAAATGTTGTGATCAGGGCCTAGGCAAGGAATGCAGTAAGAATGAAAGTCCTTATGAGGTATTTGCTTTCCACAAGAAATACAATTATTAACTTTTTCTGACATCAGTCTGGAGCAAGAAAAAAATTTCCCCAATGGGGTACTTAGCTTTACTGAAGACTTCGGGTCTGAAACTCGAACACGAAAATCTCAGGAGTCGGCCGACCGGCACTTGCGAACTACTTCTGCTTAGGGCACCGCGCGGCAAGAAGGACTGAAGAAAATGGTGTCGGCTGCTTCTTTTGTACCACTGACGACCTGACATCAGGGAGGGGGCGACAGCAGCCGACGCAGGACCCAAGACTTTGGAATTCAGGCCGACTGAGGGCAACCTGCCAGCAGGATTACCCAAATGTAATGACTGCAACAGTGAAACACGAAGAACATCAGTGATGTTTTTTCCCAGGGAAAAAAATCACTGGGCCGTTTTCGAGACTTTGCCATTGCCGATTGCTGTTCTGTGTGTTCAGGATTTAGTGCTTTCGATTTTAAGGGGTTGATTAAAGAGCGTTCGATCTTTTAATCATTCGAAGTTATAATATAGACTCTCGGATAAATGGTAAACCCACAGAGCTTAAAGCTGATACAGGTTCCAAGTCCAATGTTATGTCAGCAGAAACATTTGCTGGAGTGTGTAAAGGTGAAAGGCTTAACTTGGCAAGGTGTATGAAGCTTGTTGCTTATGAAGGTAAAGAAATTTAAAATGAAGGCTCGGTAGTGCTTTCTTGTTACTCTGCTGGATGAAGCTGCAACTTATTATTTTATGTGGTCAAGAGGCACGTCCAGTCATTATTAGGGCCCAGACAGTTTGAAAATAGGACTGCTTTCATTTAATAAGGAAGTCCACCAAGTTAGCTTAAAAGACCACTACTCTAAATTTGGCCGGCACATTTTTTTCTACCTATGCTGATTTTGTCGAAGACAAACTATGCAAACCTCCAGTTATGTACTCCATGAAGTTAGATCCAGTTATCAGGCCAGCATGTAAAGTTTCAATACATATGCAGTGCAGACTCAAAGCTGAACATGATAAAATGGTGCGACAAGGTGTGATTTGTCCAGTTGAAACTCCAACTGAATGGGTATCTTCCATGGTGGAAGCTCATAAGAAAAGCACAGATGACATCAAAATATGTATTGATCCATGTGATTTGAACAAAGCGCTAAGAAGACCTCATCACCCAATGGGCACAGTCGAAGAAGTTGCAGCCTTGATGCCAAATGCCACTATTTTTTCTGTCTTAGATGCAGAGTTCATGTTGGCAAATTCAGCTTGACAAAAAATCATCAGTGCTCACTACTTTTAGTACTCCGTTTGGCAGGTACACATTTTTGAGAATGCCATTTGGGATACATTTTGCAAGTAAAGTCTTTTAATGTGCAATGGAGGAAATTTTTCTGGGTACCCTTGTGCTATCATAGTAGACATACTAGTAGGAGGTCATGACGAAGCTGAAAATGACAGAAACCTCAGAAAAATTCTAAAAAGGGAACGTCAAGTGAATCTTAAGCTCAATCCACACAAATGCAAATTCAGACTACAACAAATTTCTTAATGTTGGTCACTTATTTACCAGTGCAGACACTTCAAAACAAACAGCCATTCTCAAAATGCCAGCTCCAGATAATGTTCAAATCCTAGAACGTTTTCTTGGCATGGTCAGCTACCTAGGCAAGTTCATTCCAGACTTCAGCCAACTATCAGCACCACACAGAGAGCCGACACGTAAAGATGTATCCTGGTCTTGGTTAGAGCAACACCAAACAGCATGTGATGTCCTGAAGCAGAGAAATACAAGTCCACCAACTCTCAGATACGTTGATGTTCACAAACCAGTTAACACTTTCCTGTGGTACTTCGAAATTTGGTCTTGGTGAAATCATTCTACAAGAGGATCAGCCTGCTGCCTATGCATTGAGAATTCTTACCCAAACTGAGATGCAGCATATACAGATCGAGAAAGAGCTTTTGGCAATTGTGTTTGCATGTTCAAAATTCCATGATTATTTATTTATTTTATTTTTATTTTACTTTTCTTTACCGGGAAAGTCCAACTGGACACACGTGCCTTTTCAGCGGAGGCCCGGGGAGAAAAGCCCCTGATACAACAGTGCATTACAGACAAGAAACAAAAATCTATACAACTATGACATTTATAATGAGTTTTAGAGATGCTTAACAGAAAAATTCTGATCAGTTAGATACATATACTTTATACAGTTCCATAAAGACTAAGATTCTAACAATGAAGGATAATCATAGCGTTTTACTTTCTTTTAATTCTAGGACAGTGCAAGCTTGAGATTTGTGATAAGAAGTAAAGTAGAAGGAAAGTAGTAGTAGAATTGGAGAGGAGCATGTGGAGATGGAGAGTTAGTTATCAGCCAGGGGTTGTGCATGGGCAGATCCATTTGCTAAGTAGATAGTTTTTTAGGGATGGCTTAAATATTGTTACAGATGATGTGGAGGTAAGATCAGATGGTAGGGTGTTCCAGAATTTACCTATATAGTTTGAGTAGAGGGACTCAGCTGCTTGATTTTTGGCCATATTAGTTTCTACTTGGTTTTTGTTGGAGGATCGGAGGGATCTCGTAGTAGCATAGGGTTGTAGAAGAGTTTGTAGGGAGAGTACTTTATCAAGCTCTGAGAGGATTTTGTGGGCTACAGAAAGTTGTACATAGTGTAGGAATTGTGGAAATTCTAACCAATTGAGTTGCTTGAGTGAAAGGCAGTGATGAGTTCTAGCTGAGGAATTAGTGGCGAATCTTGATATTTTATTGTAGCAGATTTCCAGTTTTTTTGCAATTCAGATTTCTTAAGCTTAGTACGAATGGGTGCTGCATATAGTAAGGTGGAAAGTAGATGGGTTTGAGCAATGGCTATTCTGGTATTATTTGTGAAAAAGTGTTTGTTCCTATGTAAGGTACCAAGTTTTTTGTGTACCTTTTTAACTATCTGAGACACGTGAATATCAAATATGAGTTTATGGTCAATTTCAATTCCTAACAGTTTTGTGTGGTGAGAGGGAGTTATGCAGGTTTTGTTATGGGAGGTAATGTGGAAAGTGTTAGGGGAGGGTGGAGTTTTGTTAGGTGAGAATATTAATAGTTTGTTTTTTGGGGGGATTTAAGATTAAGTTAGCATTAGTTAGCCAGGTCTCTATTTCCTGAAAGGGTTTCTGAGTAAGTGATTGCAGTTCTAGTAGGGAGGGTGCAGAAATCACAGTCGAATCGTCTGCATATTGGATGAGAGATGCATGAGTGGTTGCAAGGTGGAGATTGTTAGTAAATACACAGAACAGGAGTGGGCCTAGAATGGAGCCTTGAGGGACTCAGAGTTCAACTGGTAATAAGTGTGAGAGGGTGACTGTTGCCATGAGACAGCTTGTTGATGCCCTATGAGGTAATCTTTGAACCATGCAATGGTGGAATTACAAAAATGGAGGTGTGAGAGGGTGCTGAGAAGGTGGGTATGGGAGACCATATCAAAAGCTTTTGACAGGTCTAAAAAGATTGAAGATGCAAATTGATTATTGCTCCTGTGGAGATCAATGATGTTAGTAAAAGACAAGAAAGCAATAGTTGTGCTATGGAATGGTCTAAAACCATGCTGGGTATTGGTTAGAAGTTTATTTAGTAGGTAGTCAGTTACCTGTTTATGAATAACCCTTTCTAGAATTTCTGAGAGAGGTGATAATATTGCAACTGGTCTGTAGTTATTTAGCTCAGTTGATGGGCCACCTTTATGAAGGGGAATAATATATATGGTTTTCCAGATAGAAGGGACCTGATGTTCAGCTACTGATCTGTTGATCAGTATAGATATAGGGTATGCTATGGCATCTGCTGTTAGCTTTAAGTATTCTGTGGGTAGACTGTCGGCAGCTAGTATAGTGGGCTTTAGTTTTTTTAAGAGTTTTTTGATGGTATCAGTTGGAACAGGTTGCAGTGAGAAGGTGGATGTTATGTTAGAAGTGGGGATGGAGGGTTTATTAGTTGATGATGTTTGCTTTTTAGTTAGTTCAAGGATGGTTTCTGTAAAATATTTGTTAAACTGGGTGGGTATATTTTCTGAATTGTTGGTGGTGGGTGGGGGTACCTGATTTCCCTGGGTTAAGGATATTATTTACTGTGGACCAACATTTTTGTGGGTTTTTGTGATGCTTGGATTGTATTTCAGTGTAATAGTTGATTTTATCTGTTTTTTAGCTTTATTCCTAAGTTCTCTCGATATGACTGGAATGAGAGTTGGGATCTATTTGCTTTCCAGGTACATCAAGCTTTATCTCTAAGTGTGAGAAGATTTAGTGTATCTTTACTTAGCCAAGGGGCATAGTTAGCTTTGACACGTATATTTCTAATAGGCACTTGTGAATCTAGAATGGTAAGAAAAGTAGTACTGAAGTAAATTACTGCATCTTGCAGGGGAAGAATTTTTAAAGGTGTCTAGTTGCAGTGTTTGAGGATTTCTGTGGGTTGGTAGGGGTTTAGTTGCTTTTTATTTCTTATTTGTAGGAGAATGGGTTGTTTCATTTGTATTGTTTTCTTTCTAACTAAATAAGTGGGAAAATGATCACTGAGGCTATCAGGTAAGCAAATTGATAGGGGGTAAAGGGCTGGTCTGTTTATTAGCATCCAGTCTAGGGTGGACTTTCTGTCTGAGTATTTATGAACTCTGGTGGGTAATTGGATGAGCTGAGAGAAACCATGTAGGTTAATATGAGCTTTCGGTTGTGGGGAATTGTATTCTGACCAGTCTATATTAAGATCACCCATTACAAGTGTTTCTTGAGTGAGGTTATTGCAACACCAGTGTAGTACATTTTCCAGTACTGAATTATCTCCTGGTGGCATGTAAAGACCTATGATATATATATTTTTTATTTGGGTTGACTTTTAGTTTGGCATAGAGTATTTCAGAATTCTCAATTTCAAAGTTTTTTTTCAGATAGTGTTTCGATGGAGATGTGTTTTTTATAGAGTGGTGCTACACCACCGCCCTTTTTTTTTTATTCTGTCAGAGCGTATAATACTGTAGCCTTGGGGGGGGGGGGGGTATTTCATTACTTTTGGTGTCAGATTTTAACCAGGTCTCTGTGATTATCTTTACTATAGTCCTATCCAGATTGAAACACACCACCAACCTTTAGTCACTATATCTTGAGATAGCCTATGCATTCAGCTCCAGCCAGCTGCAATGTATGATGCTGAGATTGCAAAGGTAAAATTTCAATATTGTTACAAGAAAGCCAAACTTCTTTGTCTTGCTGATACATTATCCAGATCACCCAGAAACACCACAGAACAGCACAAGAATGAGAATCTTGATTCTGAAATCATGGAAGTGAGAAATGTTTCTTCCACACGTCTTGAGTTGAGAGATCACACAGCCACAGATCCAGTTTTACAGAGGCTCAACCACTTTATCAATCAAGGATGGCCATCAAGGCAATCTAGTTTACTTCAAGAAGTGCAACCTTATTTTCTTTACAGAGATGAGATTTTGTCTGACAAAGGTATCATTATGAAAGGTCCAAAAGTAATTATTCCTAAGTCCTTGCAATCCAAGTACATTACTATCTTGCATCGTGGTCACCCAGGAACCGAATCTACCAAAAGAAGGGCGAAATGACTAGTATTTTGGCCTTCTCTCAAGACATTGAGAGAGCACTTTCATCTTGTTCAGTGTGTAACACTACAAAGCCACATCAACAGAAGGAACCTCTACACCTTAACCAAATTCCAGAACTACCTTGGTCGACAGTAGCCTGTGATACCTTCCAGTGAAATAGTCAACATTCTTTGGTGTTAGACTCTTACTCCAATTGGTTCGAGATTGATTTACTTCCTAACCTAGCATCCAGTACAGTCATTATCAAGATGAAGCATCATTTTGCAGTACACAATAGTCCACACAAATTTATTTCTGACATTGGCACGCAAATTACAAGTCAACAGTTCAAAGGATTTGCTGAAGAATGGGACTTTATTCATGTCAAAAAGTAGTCCAGAGTACCCATAGTCAAATAGTTTGGCAGAAATGCAAATTCTAGTTCAAAGTGCAAAACAGTTATTAGAGAAGTCTAGAGATAATAGTGATGCTTTCCTGAATCTCTTGAATCGCAGTAATGTTCCCCGTGATACACATTTTGGCTTAAGACAAACCAAAACCACATTTCCAATCAGTAATCAATTGTTGGTTCCATGTGTCAAGAACAGGTTAGTGAAAGCCAATGTGTTGAAGAAGCGATGTTCCCAGAAGTCCTACTACGATAAGACCAGCAAACTGCTCAATCCATTACAACAGGGAGAAGTGGTAAGGATGGAAACGTCCAAAGGTTATGATCGGACTGGTGTTGTGAAGAATACTGGTCCAGAGCCAAGATCGTACATTGGAGAATCAGAAGGAGCAACTTTTAGGTGAAATCGGAAGCATTTGAGACCGGTGTCCAAGCCTATACCACAGCAGAGAGCCTGTGAGAAAGACTATCTCAGAGTAAGTTATCCAGTGTTCCAATTCCAGAGGAAGTTCCAGAAGACATTCCTGTTCCTGTGACGAATCCATTAGTTTCTGACATGAATTGTGCACTGTAGACTATCCCTGTTGATAAATTTGGTCTCAATTGTTATGTTACAAGATATGGTTGAATCTCTAAATGCTGTAGCAGATATGAAGCAACTTGGACATGAAGATTGTGTTTTGTTTCCAATGTATATAGTAATGCATGTCTAGCTCTGATATAGTTTTTTTATAGGACAATCTTTTTAAGAGGGAGAACATAGATCAATGCATAGCTAGCGTTAGGCACCCGTGGAACTCGCGGCCACGGGGAGCCCCTGATCATCTGCCTGTGAAAGAGGGCCCCCATGCAGCAGCCGCGGGTTTCTCCTTCGCCATCATTCTTTCCTCCTTCCTCTGCACTTTGTTGATGTCTGCACGGCTACACAATGTCATCGTGCGATCGCAAACTTTTTTCCGTTTTTTTTTTTTTTAACTTGTCTGTAAGCTGCCCTCAATCAGGTCCCCTTCAGTGAAGCAAAGGACCTGATTGGCTGCAGCAGACAAGGAAGTAAGTTGTCTTTTTTTTTTTTTTTTTTTTAAATGGAGCGATTGTGGGACTTTTCTGCCTATTAGGCACGCTTGTCGATCAGAAGTTGACTTTTGAGAACCACGGTAAAGCATTTTATCTACCAATAAAATTACTGGTAGTGAATTAAGATTACTTAGAGATAGGAAAGAATATAAATATAATGAATATAAATTCAGTTTGGTCAGGCCAAGCCTAAAAGATGAAGCCTTGATGTGGCTCCTTTGTAGGAGATTCATATTCATAAAATAGGGCCAGTTCAGAGATAATTCACCAAAAAAGTTTAACAATTCGGAAATATAAAGTATTATGATAGATTAAAATGGTTAAATCTAATTTCCTTGTTTTATATAAGGTTAGCGGGGGATGTGGTTATAGTGCAGTATATAAATGATTTCAGGGGCTGCAGAGGTCTTTAGATTATCAATACAAGCTTTGAATTCTGCCTTGCTTGAGGAACTAATTTTGAATTGCAGATTGCTGTATACATGAGATTTAGTGGTATAGAGAAGCATTCACTGAGGTATGTAAGGGGCATGGAAAATGTGGAAAAAGGCAAGGATGGAGGGGAGTCAGAATGTTATGGTACTTAAAAAGGTAGTATAGAGAAGCATTTTTTAGGATTTAGCAGAAGTTCAGAGCTGTCTAGCCAAGCTTCAATGAAAAAGAAGGACTTTTGGGTAATTGGGAGTTTAGACAGATTGTTAGCCACAGTGATGCAAATTGATTTACCTGAATGCTGAATGAGGGAAGCATGCACCGAGGCTTTATGGAGGAAATTTAAAAGTTGTAATCCACAAAATGAAGTAGCTTTTCAGGCAAAACAATAAAGCCCTGAGCAGGGCAAGCTTAGAAAATTGTGAAAAAACCCACAGATGGCTCAGCACACTTTAAAAGTATATTAAACAGAAGGTGTCCTAAGATACATCATTGAGGTACCAGAACTATAAAAGAAGGGAACGGAGGAAGTCAGACCTGATTGCCACTTTACAGTTTGGCGTCTGTTGGCTAAATATCTCTTAAACCTTTGAAGGCTATACTCAACTTTTGGAGCGGACTATCATTTGAGACAGTGTCAAAAGCATTCAATAGATCCAAGAATAGCGAGAAAAACATTTTAACATTGTATCTATTACGGTAGATATTACTGAAAAAGTCCAAGAGGAAAATTGCTCTGCTGTGATTTAGTCTAAATCCATGTTGAGTAGAAAAGACAATATTGTTATCTGTGAGGCATTGGAGCAGTTGAGTTCCAACAGTTTTTTCTAAGATTTTTGAGAGGGGAGGAAGAATAGTAGCTAGCCTATAATTTGATAGCTGTACAGTATCCTCTGGACAACTTAAGGCTACAAGGATTACTTTGGGATATCTTTGCCTGATTTTAAGAATCTGTACATTTTACTCTGGTCAGCTGTCTGCCTGTAAAATACCTACTGGAATCCAACAATGTGTGGAAGGAGGTGCAACCTAGAATGGCTCAGTGCGACAGCCTAGTACCTACCTATGAACCAGATCTCCATGACTAGACAAATGCCTGCGTCCTCCAAGGTGAGGATTGCTGCCAGTGAATGTAGTTTCATGTTAAGACTCCTAGCACTTAGCAACATAACCCTGAGGTTATTTTTAGATGGAGTTTTTACATCTGAAATTTTGTTCTTGAGACACTGCCTTAAAAAGGCACTATGAGGGTGGCAAGAGCCTTAGCCAGTAGTCGAAATCTCAGGGATGACAGATGAAGACCATCTCTTGCAAAGCATAGAGGTCTGTTGATCATGCCATCCCAGGCTGACACCAGAGACTAAGCCAATTATTTAAGTCAGTCATTTTCTGTTTGTATTGAGGCATTATCATCCTAGGTGAAGGTAAAATGTTACTTAAGGCTAGGGATGTACCTGCCTGAGACATAGTCTGAGAGCTCAGTCATGTCTCTTTTCATATAGTCCAGAGGTACATCTCAATTCATTCACACCAACATGGACTGTGATGGAGTCATAACAGTACTTGTTGTTGAGAGTCTTGAGTAAGTGTATGATATGGTGGATCCTGTCACCTAACAGACAGCTGACCGTGAGCTTTTCCTTATCTAGCCTGGTGAGAGGGACATCTGTGTAACTCACAATGGAATCACCTAGGACTAATATGTATGGTTTTGTGTTTTGCCTTTAGGGCTTGAAAGGTGAGATACTGGTGCATGAGCTATTTTGCATACTCTGTTCTGCAGAGGAAGCATTATGTGCAGCATGCTTGTGTTTGTGAGATCTCTGGTGTTTAGGTATGTTTCTGATGAGGACCTCCACATATGTAGATGTGTGATGTGGGTTTGGATGAAGTAGGAGGTGAGGTGTGCATGCTGACAACCTGCTCATTGTCATATGTACTGACTGGTGTGTGACAGAGCATGCATTCAAGGTTCTTAATATAGTTGCAGCTCTCATATGTTGAGTTTGTGTGGAATGGGAGTAGAGGATTGTCACTGAACATGAGGCAGTCTCAGTTCTGTCCTGCAGTGCTGCCTTCATTTTGTGGGGGCCTCTGTTCAGTTTCACTGTAGTTTTGTCCTGGTCTTGTGTGTCTCTGTCCTCTGTGAGGGAATCTGCGTCTCTTTTCAGCCTTGCTCTAATGTTGTCTTTATGAGCAAGAGTCTGTGTAGATGTCTGCCCTGTATGAGGTAGTCTGTGTGGATGTCTGCTTAGTCTTGCTATAATGTTGTCTTTATCTTGTGTGGGTGTATGTTATGTGGGAGCCTGTGTGGGTGCTGATGTTTGGTCTTGCTGTAGTGCTGTCTTCATCATATGTGGGTGTCTACATCCTGTGTGCGAGAATCTGTGTAGCTGTCTGTCTTGTGTGTCTCTGTCCTGTGTGAGGGACTCTGTGGTGGATGTCTTTGTGTACCTCTGTGGGACTGGCTACCTTGATGTGGTACAGAGGCTTGTTGTAATGTAACAACATTGTTACTAAATTCCAGACAGTGTGTGCGTGCATCTCTGTGAAACGCTACCTTGCTGTGTTTCAGGGGGTTGTCATAATGTAACACTGGTACTAAAAACTAAATGCCGGTCAGTGTGTGCACCTTGGCACTTCCAAGTCTTTTTAATGGTCTGAATGTAGTAACACTATACAGTGATGGTTAAATGGTGCTGGATAAGCTTGGGAGGGAAGGGGGCATGATGGCAACATGGTCACATTTTACATTCTCCTGGGTAGGGCCCCCAACTTGAAACTTGCTGGGGGCCCCCAAAATGCTAGCACAGGCCCTGGATCAATATGTGTGTATATACCTTTAAAAAGCTATCCAAGGGCTTGCACAAGTGCATAAATACCGAGCATGTGCAGGCCAGACTGCCATTTTGAAGTTAGCTGTTGAGATGTAAGCATGTATGTACGTAAGCCCTGTTTAACTAGTTCATGCATATTTAATGATTCTGTTATCCATCCTGATGTGTTTGTATGTGTTAAAGTGTCTGAAGAAAACCCCAAGCCTTACTGATATATGTGTTAGAGACGAATGAGCGACATCATGGATTGCTAGAATTAAGGAAATGAAAGAAATGCAAAGTGGAGACAAGTTACAATGCTAGAAAGTATAAGATTTTAATAGAATAAGAACACAACTAGCTACATATAAGAAATGAATCAGTACATCATATAAAATATGGCACAACTATAAATACCTTTCAGAAGGCTCTTGCCACCCCTATAGTGCCTTTTTAGGCAGTGTTCCAAAGACCAAATTACCACCATAACAGCTACAAAACAAATGCAATCTGAGGGTCATGCTGCTCAATGCTAGAAGTCTAAATCTCAAAATGCACTCGTTCGAAGCACTCCTTAAAATAGAGAACATCGACATTTGTGCTGTAACAGAGACCTGGTTCAGGGAAGCAGAAAGCACACCTGCACTACCAGGCTATAACCCATTCCACACCTTTCGGCCCCAGAACTTGGATCGAAGCTCCAAAAGCAGTGGTGTTTCCATATTCATAAAGGATGCACACACCTCCAGACTGGTAACCTAACATAACACGTCAGAGATACTTCAAGTGCAGTGATTCAGTTCGTAGCCTGCTATAGGTCCCCAACCATGTCCCAAGACTCGCACTCCATGTTCGTAAGCACCCTGGAGAATATTAGGGTCCAGCCTAACACTCACATACCAGGTGACTTCAACTATGCCTCCATTAACCTCATGTACCAATACACTTGCCCAACGTTTCCTGGACTTCATTAAATTCTAATGCTCTGGACCAGCTTGTACTTACCCCCCACTAGAGGTAGCAACATCCTTGACCTGGTCGTTACTAACCTGGGCGACCATTGCTTTACACCAATAGTCAACTCCTCCCTGGTTAGATCCGACCACACCACAAACTAATCACCTTGGAAATCCACATCCCTCCCATCCCCTCCCCCATAAAAGTAACCACCATGAAAATCTACTCCAAAGCTAAATCTGGGCTCCTAAAAACAGAGGTGGCTAACTTCGCAGCACCTATGCAAATGGAGAATAGTTGCATGACTGCCGGATCATACACCAATGCACTGTACAAGCACGTACACAAATGCATGGATCTCACCATACCCAATAGAACCAAGATGCTCTCCTCCTAAAAAGGAAAACAATCTGGTAGTCCCCTGCCATAAACAAACTCTGCAACAGAAGGAGGAGAAAACTGATGCAGAATAAGGTGAAGTCCCAAGACTGGGAAAAACTCCCTTATCAGCCTCAACAAAAAGTTGAGATCCCTCATCAAATCCTCTAAAGCTAGCTATGAAAACAGAATTGCAGCAGATAGTAAAGACAACCACAAGGCCTTCTATAGTTATGTAAAGAATCTCCATGGCAATACCCAGACTTGCTCTGAGCTACTGCACAATGGTACCTCCTATACCAAGCTAACAGATATTGCCAATATAATGGCCGACAGATTCAGTGCCAACTTTACCCCTCCCCCAAAGGACCAATCACAATACCAGTAGATTGCCAGGCACCCAGTATTACTGCTGCACAGGTTAAAACAGCACTGTTCAAGGCCAAGAATACAGCTTCTACGTGGCTTGACAATATCCCTGGCTATGTTCTACATGAACTCCAGAGTGAACTGGCTCCTCATCTGTGTGCCCTGTTCAATCACAGCCTCACCTTAGGCTTTGCCCCTGCCGAATGGCGCATTGCTACAGTCATCCCTCTCCATAAAGGAGGAATGAATACAGACCCTAGGAACTATCGCCCCATTAGCCTGGCGAGTCTGATATGCAAAGCTATGGAATGCATCATCATGGACGTAATAAACAAGGATATAAGGAATCTGGATCCTACACAGTTTGGTTTTGTGAAGGGTAGGATCATGCCTGCTCAACTTGGTTGACTTCTTTGAGTCAGTCACCAGAGCTGTGGATGAAGGCAAGGTGGTTCATACAGCCTATCTTGATCTGGCCAAAGCCTCTGATACCATTCCCCACTCAGGAATCATAGAAAAACTCACTAAGCTAGGCATCAATCCCTATATCACTAGGTGCAAGCTAGCTCACAGATAGAACCGACAGTGTGAAACTAGCTGACTCCAAGTCAGACTGCTGACCAACCACGAGTGGAGTTCCAAATGGTTCGGTCCTGGGTCCTCTCCTGTTTGGTATCTACTTCCCTGAAGTCCAGGCCAACACGAAGGGACTCTGGCTGACACAGTTTGCACACAATTGCAAGTTGGGAGCTGCTATTAACTCCCCAAGTGACATTGACATCCTACAGAAATGTTTCACTGAGACTAATGACTGGTGTCAGAACCATGGCCTTAAGCTCAACGCCAATAAAGTGTTGTCATCCCCTTTGGGAAAAACCCAGTTGCCATGAATTACCACATTGATGGTAGGCCACTGAACAGAGAAGGCATTACAAAAGATCTGGGAACACAGGCTGACAGCAACCTCTCTTTTAACCACCACATTGCCACTGTGGTCAGAAAGTCCTTCTATGTGTCACATCTCATTACTAAGGGTTTTGCATCCAGGAAGAAACAGGTCATTGTCTCCCTCTACTCTTCCCTCATTAGGCCAATCATCAAGTACAATGCTCCATTTGGTATGTACCTCACTAGACACCGGCAACTGGAGAGGCCACAAAAGTACCTCACAAAGAAGATCCTAGGCCTTAAACACTTGCCCTATATAGACAAACTCAGGACAGGCTCAAAAAAACTATTCTCTGCCTCATATCGCCTACTTAGAGGTGATCTCTGCTTGACTTACAAAGCCATGTCTGACCCAGCTCTGTTAGAAATGTTACATCTAAAGAAATCCCAATCACACTACACACTCCAGAGACCTCAACCTCATTACCACAATCAACAGAACTTGCTGGAGGGACAGGTTCATAACTCAGAGACTGCCCATGCTATGGAATAGACTTCCCATACATGTCAAACAGAGCACCTCACTGGTCCTCTTCAAAGAAATCTTGATGAGTGGATGGAAAATAGAAAATTCACTACTGGGATCACTCCAGTGACTCTACTCAACAGAGGCACTGGGAATTAAGGTCAGTTGGCACAATGCCAGGGTAATCCTATGGGTTAGGCTTGTAAAGGCTCCAGGGCCATTAGCCTAGTACACACCTATGAACCTATGAAGAAGTAAGGTCAGAATGGGAAAGATTAGAAATGTTCTAGATTCAAATTCCATACAAAAAAAGTGGTAGTTGTCAGACAGGTTTAAGGCTGTGAGCTGTAGTTCCTGTTGTACAAGGTTTGATTACCACAGTCCATTGCCTACTGACCCTGAGCAAGTAATTTAATCAGACAGTGCTTGGGGGCAAATTCAGAACTTGGACTAGGCTTCTCAATGGTCACCTGGAATGCTAGCCTAGTAGCAACTGATGAAGAAGGAAAATTAGTAAAAAAGTGAAAATAAATTTGTAAATACCTAAAATATGCAACAAAATCCATAAAATTTAGCATCTTTGCCTAGGAATGTTTTCACATATATTTCTATATCCAAAGTAAGCTACATAGGATGTGTGCACAAGTTAAAGACAGACATTGGTGATGTAAAGACAGAATAAAAGGGGTAATTGGGAGCATATATTCTGGACATGTGTCATGCTAGTCACTACAGCATTACAATCAAGTATTACAGCATGCAGTAAGACAGATATTTAATGAACAGTTTGCACTAAACAGAGATGTGATACTCTTGAGCTGGCATTTGGATTCAAAGGAATCTAGGTACAGAAATGCTCTATTAAGTCTTCTGCTGCAAGTAGCAGTAACCAGAAAGTGGAAAAAGGGGTTATACTAATGATGTAACAGCCATTATGAAGCAAATTGAGATTAATGGAAGAGGAAGTAAGCTACAGCACAAGCACAAATTGTCACACAAGGCAGTACAAGGAGGCTAGGGAGATAGTTTCAAGGCAAGGATCCAACTATGTAATTAGCAACTAATGACATTCTCTGAAATGTAAGAATTAATGTGCTGTGTATGTATTACATACATACATATTTTTTCTTAACAGTAGGTTCTGATTTTTTTTAATGTGCAATTAGAAAAAAATTGACAATGCTGTAGGAATTGTTATACTGAGAAGCAAATGTTTTGTGGAAAGATTTGATTGGGTTTATTGTCCTGTTTAAGATGTGATATGGATTTTAAGATGTGATATGGATTTTAAAATGAAAACTATTTTGTTACCAGTTAGGGAAAAAAAGCTGGCAATGAAAGTATGACACTACAGCTTTATGGTACTATCAAGGTAGGGGAAGGGAAATCCTAACCGACTAAAGGAACAATGTCAATAGAAAACAACCTCCAACAAGATAATGGAATGGACTAAGTTTTTTGGATGATAGTTACAATCAAAAAGAAAGAACACCACCAGGAGGCCAAAAGCAAGGAGAGATTATAATGTTGCTCCTAACAGTCCTTATTCTGCTGTCCAGTGCCCACTAGTGCTACATGCAAAGCAAATACAACTCAAATACACATTTGCAAGTGACAACAGATAAACCTTTAATGTATACACACAACAATGATTCATTCAAACCAAAGTTATTTGATTTGTCTTTTTCTTTTTGAGTTGGTATGCATGTCTGTGCTTGTGCAGCACACAGCTTCATTCACAATGATGCTTCCACTGAATAAAACAGCTCAGGTCATAGTCAACAAAGTACAGTTGTGTAAGGAAACTTAACATAACAGTAGATATTCAAATAGATCACTGCTGAAGCAGTCTATCTGGGAAAGAACAGCTGGTCAGCTTCCATGCACCAAGACTATTGAAAACTAGAGCTTGACAAGAGGAAAATCAGTGGTCTGGACATTAAGTCCTTTAGAGCTATAATGCCAACTGAAAGAGGAAGAGGACAACCCAGAAAGAGGTCAATGCTAGGTATATAAAAATCAATCTCACCCTAACAAAAAATAAAATAAGGGGCATGGAGGAAGAGAACAGCTACTGCATCAGTGACCCATCTGAACATCTAATGTTAATGGCAAGTTTACTTACACAACTGCAACATGATCATCATCAGTTCACTGCATCAGTGACCCATCTGAACATGTAATGTTAATGGCAAGTTTACTTACACAACTGCAACATGATCATCATTAGTTCACTGCAGCAGTGACCCATCTGAACATCTAATGTTAATGGCAAGTTTACTTACACAACTGCAACATGATCATCATTAGTTCACTGCAGCAGTGACCCATCTGAACATGTAATGTTAATGGCAAGTTTACTTACACAACTGCAACATGATCATCATTAGTTCAATGCAGCAGTGACCCATCTGAACATCTAATGTTAATGGCAAGTTTACTTACACAACTGCAACATGATCATCATTAGTTCACTGCAGCAGTGACCCATCTGAACATCTAATGTTAATGGCAAGTTTACTTACACAACTGCAACATGATCATCATTAGTTCACTGCAGCAGTGACCCATCTGAACATGTAATGTTAATGGCAAGTTTACTTACACAACTGCAACATGATCATCATTAGTTCACTGCAGCAGTGACCTGAGCTACGTGGGTAAAATACTAAAGCTTAGAAAGAGTGGGAGGAGGAATGACTTAGGGTCCAGGAGGCCCTGGAAAATGGTCATAGCAAAGTGGTGTCTAGCATGCGAGAGAGTTGCTGCCTCCAGAGTACTTCTAGTGTCTTTCCCTTTCTAAAAAGGCATTGAAGAAACCAAGGTCCTCAAAGAATGTGCTTTGTTCCTATCTGGAATTGACTTATTATGGTCCGAGCCGAATCATGGGCAAATGGGGTCCTTGGCAGAGTAATGGACTGGGCAGCCCCTCCGCCCCAGACATATACCAGTTACCAGACAGTGAGAGAAAGGCCAGAGGATAACTCACGTAAATCTTTTGAAACCGGATAAATGCTAGCCTAAAAAGGGTCTTGGTTCTTAATGTGGCACCAATTAGAAAATCTTTTCCATTTGCTAATATATGACCTCCTAGTAGCAGGTTTCTTTGCCTCCTTTAATACCTGTTCCATGTCCTCAGAAAATAGGTGCTTTAAAGGTATTACAATTCTATCATCCAGGAAGTCAGCTGAAGTTGTTTTACATCGGGTTGTACTAACTTCTTTTTTGTGCAAGTAGGTCCAGTCTGTGACAAAGAGTGTGGTAACTGCCCTTGGCCACGTACAAAAGAAGGGAAAACCATTGTTGTCTGGACTAGAAGGGAGTCAACACAATCTTTAAAGAGCCTTTTGGAATATTCAGAACAACCCTGGATATCAGTAGAAATTATGCAAAGATATACAGGAACATTCCTGTCCAAGGAAATGAGAATGCATCTGTTTTCCAGACCTGCTTACAAGGAGTCCTGCAGAAGAATTTTGCTAGTTACTTGCTGTTACTGGAGATGAACAAATCTATCTGAGGTGTTGCCTACAGCTAGATCAAATCCTTGAAGACCCCCAATTCAATTTCCATTTGTGTTCGCTTGTCCTAGTCCTTCTCAGCTTGTCTGCCACAAAGCTTTGCTCTGAAGGAATGTATCATGCCTGTACAGTGAGAGACTGATGAACTCCTACATACCAGGCTACCATGGCTAATGTGCACAGAGGATATACTCTGGAAATTCTCTGCTTATGTACCACATCACTATGTTGTCATCTGTGATCACTTGTAGAGCTAATTGAGAGTGGAGTGCATTTATTACAGCCAACATCTCTTTGATGTTTGTGTGTTTTATTCTGTCTTTGTTGCTACAAAGACCCTGCACATTTTTCCCCAAAGACATAACCCCCCCCCCCAAACAAAGTCTGAGGCATCTGCTGTTACGGACAACACATGTTTCTCCAATAAAGCTGTTACCAATTTATAAATCCAAAAACCTGAATTTAAAAAGTCAGGGGATGCTGATGTTAGGACCATACAGATTTTAGAAAACCATTGAATCCTTCTCATGTGGAGTCTGGAGAGGAATCACAAGCATCACAAATGCGATGAATCCTAGAATCCTGAGAAATTCCCTTACTGAGATCCTTGACTGTGTGGAAAAGCTCACAAACATATCTAAATATCGATCTATTTTTTTCCTCTGGGAGAAAAGCTCTTTGACTGGTTGCATCCATGAGACATTCCAGGAATACTTTTCTTTGGGATGGAATTAAACATGATTTTTGAATATTTTCCTGGTAACCCAGTTTGCAAAGGAGATCTCTTAGCCATGTGAGAGATTCCTGACACTTTGAAAAAGATTCTGAAAAGACAAGTAAGTCATCTAAATAAGGAAAAATGTGAATACCTTGCAGTCTGCAACATGCTATCACTATAGATAGACACTTTGTGAATATTCCTGGAGCAGCTGATAAGCCAAAGAGGAAGGTAGAGAACTAAAAGTGCAATCCAGACACAGAAAAATCTTAAGAAATGCTTGAAATCTTTGATGATTGGCATGTGACAATAAGTATCCTTTAAATCTTGTGTTACCAAAAAACTGAAATGGGGAATAAGAGAAAAAGTTGTGAAGGGATAGTATTTTAAAGTTTGGAACTTTCATAAACTAGCTGAGAAAGGGAAAGATCTAACACTGGTCTCCAGGATGATTCTTTCTTTGGTACGAGAAACATCACTAAATAAAACCCTTTTCTTCCAAAATAGAGAGGCACAGGTTTTACTATTCCATGATCCAGCAGATACGAGGTGACAGAATTAAAGAAGGTTGATGTGGAGGATGACAATGAATCCTCTGAAAAAGAGGTAGGGATTCCCACTACCACCTGTACTCCAGATGAATAACCCTCAGAATCCATAAGTCTGACATAATCTGTTGTCAAAGAGAGAGAGAGAGAGAAAGAAATGGAGACCCAGATTTGGGGGAAGAATTAAAATATTGCCAGGGATGGATGGGGTTACAATTTATAGACAGTCATTCAGACTTGTTCATAGGAGATTACTAGGTTAATGGCCCTAGGGCCTTTACAAGCTAAGCCATGTCATTCCTGTGTTCCATAAATGACCATGGTTAGATTACCTTTATTTGCACAGTGGGTCTAATATCAGCAGCAACTGCCCTTGTCAATGAGGGATACAGATGCAACCTCTGGGATGAATTTACAGTCTCCCATCCAATTGTCTAGGTTGAGCTTAAATAGGGTCACTGATAAGCTCTGCTTCAAGTGAATTGGGAGTTTATTCCAGAGGAATGGCAATCTCTGGGAGATAAATCTCTCTCTCCAGTATGTTCTGTTAATGTCACAGGCTAGGCTGAGGTCCCTAGAGCAAGTGAATTTTGTTCCATTTGATTTACTGATATGCATTTCCATTAGGGTAGGGTCAGAGACTACTCTGTAGGCCAGGCACAAATCAACTCTCAGCAGCCTGTATGATACAGAGTACAATGACAGGGCTTTCAGTCTTTCCTGCAGGTCATGTTTTGGAGGCACTGAATTTCCTTGGTGAGAAACATATGTGGTCTGTCCAGCTGCTGCAGGTGTCTAGTAAGGTACATGCAAAAGGGAGCTGTGACATCCCAACTCTAGGCCAATGATCAAGGAGCCTTAATCTTCACCATTGATTCCAGTGGGGAATGCTCACTGTGATAAAATAAAAAAACAGCATTTTCAGATGCAGCTCTCTGCACCAAATAAAATTTCCCTTAAGAGCACACAAGATAATGCATTCTCCAGTCCTGGGGCTGGGCTTTCTCTCCAGGCCCTAAATAAGATACCCCACTGACCACTACAGAGTCGAGCCCTTAGCTGGGTGTTCCAAACCAAGTCCTCCACTACCCTCTATGTGAAATCAGTGTCCCTGTTCCAAGTAGCTGTCACACCACACAGACTCTGAGATTTGATTTTCTCTCGCACACGCCTGGGAATGGCTGGCACAGCTAACTACCTATAAGGTAGATTTACCACCACTAGAACACCCAAAGCCAGTTACTTTAAGGCTCTTAGTAGGGTACCCAATTGCACTTAATAAAACTAATACTTATACAAATGGTGGTGTTAACACAAACAGCAAGCCTTTGAGGAACGCCACAGTGCCAATAAATAAATGCAAGTAGTCTCAAAGGTTAAATATTTTTGAAGGGCAAGATGAAAAAGGCCCAAAAACAGAATGCATTCCTCACATCTCTCACTAGTATTCAAATACAATTTCAGTGCTGGTAACAGAATGAAAACACATCTGGTCACCTGACTCTGTGGTTCCCACACTACCCTCTCACTAGAAACTGAACCAGGATCTGGCACTCATGTGTCACAGTACACACACAGAAATTTAGCTAAGGTTTATTACAGCACCTGGAAACTGTAAAACAATTCCAACACTTCCACCCTTCCTGCAGAAACCAACAAGACACTTTCTGGCACCCAGGGGTAGCAATTAGTTCAACCCCATGCCTCGCCAGTACGGCACGCCCGGCCAAACCAATATTAAAGAAAACACAAGAGGCCAGCATTTGCTGCTATAAACTATTTAATGAAAAATAGCTATAATCCAGGCATGAAATGCCACTAAATACATGTAATCCTGTTCAAACCGGTTTCGGCTTTACAGCCTTCCTCAGTGAAAAAGCATTTCATATCCACAAAGAACTCATGAATATTTATACATACCATCAACCAATAGGAAAAATGGTATAGTCCAACCCTAAGGCTGGTGTTTCAGTCCTATTACTATATGGTAAATATGCATAAATCTCATCATCAAAGTAATGGATATCTCCATGTAACTTGTACATAAAACATAAAACAAAGATATAAATATATATGACATACATAAGTAGTAAAAAATAATAAAAAATACAAAATAAACCTGTGAATATTGTACTGTACTGCGAATATGTTGTGACAAACCATAAAGTCCCCAGTATCATAAAAATACATATAATATAATATTAAGAAGTAATTCACAAAAACAGGAATACAATACATAAAATTAATCTTCAAAATAAACTGATATAATCTTTTATAGATCACAAATCTGCTGTGAGTAACACAAAATCCTGATTGGTATAATAAACGTGATAAATATGTATCCTAATCTTGATATACTATATATCTTCTAAGTGATATGTATGAATACAAGAACTATTCCTGACTTCCACTAGTTGAACACACAATTATTCTACTTTCGGTAGAAGGAGGATTCCTTCCCCTTGTATTTTACACCACCAACCATTGGAATATATGGACAGCTTGTCGTCATCATTGAGCCTCTCGGACATTACTATTGACCATAAGAATAAGTGTTGGATTTATTTGCTGTTTTTTCTACGTGACATTGGCGGTTTGGCGTCTCAGGATCTTCAGGAACAATACCACAAGTCGTTTGTGGGCTAACAGGCTATCTGAGGTTTGTTTTCCTCATTTTTTTCATCATTTCTTGGTGTATTTAAAAAGTAATTATCTGAATGGGACATTTTGGTGTATGAGAAGCAAACGCCAAACAATACTTTGACGACCGGGCGGCCATTTTCTTTGGTCTACCTCAAGTTTGCAGTGAGCAACATTCTTGACAGTACACAGATACACAGACTTTGTTTATAAATGTTATTGAATATACTATTTGGATATATGAAAACACAAGTAGATAATAACACCTTTGGGACTTTGTGTGTCATACAATAAGCTACAATTTTGGAGATGTTTGGATATTAGTGGGTCTAAACACCGGCTCAAGATACCAACAAACTTTTCTTGAAACATATGATAACTTATGAACAGTTATTCTACGACTGACATTACTTTGGCTCTATTCAGGTACTGTGTATGTGTATTATTGCACAAAGCTGTTCCTTTGGAGCTGTTTGATTGTTTATGGGTTCACAAATCAGGTTGGGATATCTATCACTATCCTAGAAGAATATGGCAACTATTGGGCAGTGACTTTGCAATCAACATTATTTTGGCTTCATGCATATATTGTGCATGCATACGATCTCACAAGGTTCCGGATAATTGTGGACTGAATATAATATTGAGGAAATAAACTACCTTAGATATACTATCAAAAACAGTTTGCTATAGCAAACAGCTATGTGATATTTATCTCATGGTAACTTTTGCATATCTCTAAAACATCTCATGCTTTGTTTGTATAGGGAGCTATGTGTGGGCCACTATATAAATATCATATGTGGACAAAATTGAATATATGTAGCACATTGCTTCATGTTTTTGGTTGGTTCAGCAGTGACATTCAAGAGTATATAATCCTTAGGGTGTCATATCTTATGACATTATACTCAGGATAAGGATTTTTTTGATTGGCTCTACCTATGTACTGTGTATGTGTATTACCTCTTTAAGCTGTACTTTTAGAACTGCTTGATTGTCTATAGGTTTGAAAATCAGGTTGGGATATCTAATACTATCCTTGAAATATATGGCAACTATTGGGCAGTGACTTTGCGATCAACATCATTTTGGCTTTATTGATGTACTGTGTATGTGTACGATTTCACCAGGTTCCGGATAATTGTGGACTGAATATAATATTGAGGAACTGAACCGTCTTGAATATACTACAAAAAACAGTTTTGTTATAAGCAAACAGCTATGTGATATCTTTCTCACGATAACTTTTGCATATTTTTTAAACATCTTACATTTTGTTTGTGATGGGGGGCTATGTGTGGGCCACTGTACAAATAATATCATATATTGTCGAAATTGAGTACATGTAGCACATTGCTCTATATTTATGGTTGGTTCAGCAGTGATATTGATGAGTATACAGTCTTCAGGGTGCCATATCTTGGAACATTATATTCAGGACAAAGATTTTTTTGATTGTACAATTTTTTGACATATAAGTGAATTAGCTGCTTGGATGCAGTCATCTTATTACCAACCCAAAGAATAGTATATCAGTCTCTTTGGATAACATTACACTCCAGGTTATATTGAACTTACCCTTTGTTATGAAGTATTTGATGATAATTATTTATCAAATGCTTATTTATCTTATGTTACACAGCTTACTGATTAGGTTGATTTACTTAGGGGAATTTCAGAACTATAAGACCTTAACAGTCACCTCTAGGTATAATCTGGATTTTCAAGACTGGTTACTACTTGGATACTCAGCAAATACTGATGTAGCATCTGTGGCTTCACACATATGTTTATCGGAATAAGTGTTCAAATATCAGGGATAGGACCAACATATGTTTTGGTATTTCACTATTTTGTATACATGGTTAAGTAATATAAATTGGAACTTATTGATAAGTCAATTTACTATCTGGAATTTTGATTAAGTGTTTATAGACAACTTTAGTGACACTGATGCCATACTAACTGTCTAACATCTATGACAATTGAAACAAATATTATATTCATGTGTTTCTAGTTTGGCCCGGTATTTTCCTGGTTTTGCCTCTTAGCCAAATATTGACCATCAATTGGTTTTTTAGACCCTGGTACCGGAGGCATACCCTGTTTTTGTTTGGGTGTTCTGGAGCACAATTACATTATTGTTGGGCCCAATTCTTTGGACAGTCTGATCAGTTAATTTTTGTTCAGTTAATTTATTTCATCCTTTTTGGGTCCTGATTATATTCACAATCATTGATTTGGATAACATCCTTCAAGGATTATGTGCTGATCGAGATGATATAAGGGTCTTTGGTGTAGACCACATCTCAAGCAATAATCCTAACGACACAAATATTAATACATCGGATGGATGTGATTTGGCCTTTCAGAATCTTAACAAAGGGTTAAAAAACTTTAGAGCCAATATCTGGCATCTTAGACTATTTCGTACATATATTCATAAAGATATGGCCCCTAGAGGTCTTACGATACGGCTGCAGCAGATGGTTAGTAGATCTGAAGAGAGACTAACAACAGAATGGAACCAGGCATTGCAACAGGCATCTATGATGTTTGTCAAAATTTTGGCCTCCTATTATGAAAGAATAATTGAGATTAATTTATCGGAAGTTAAATCCATCTGTGAGGAATGTAAAAAATATCAGTCACATTCCACATATGAAAGTTCAGTGATCAAGCTGTCTAAAGACCTGGCTGTTTATGAAAAACTAACCAAAGATAGGAAAATTAAAAAATTCAACAGGGATATCACGGATTATAAAAGGGGACGTCCCATTGATACCCATAGATCTGTCAGATTTATGGATACGAGTCAAGGATTGGCAAGGGGCAGAACCAGAAAAAGACCCAGGTCCATCCTCAAACATAATGACAAATTGTTGACCAGTACTTCGGGGGAGGAATCCTCCTACACCGATAGTGAAAGTGTCCAGTTCCAAGAATCACCAATGCGAAAAAGGTCCAACTCTGCACACCCTTTAAAAGGGGAAAAAGGCGGCGGGGTGGCCATAAACATAAACATAGGAAGCAGAACAGATTCGGTAGAGGGATTGATAGAAACTCTATTGAGACAATAGAACCCAAATACAAAAATGTGCTAAATCTGTCTGATATTATTTTGACTGACGAACAAGAGGAGTTACTGAATAAAGGTTTGGGATTTGTACCAAGTTTCTTTTGTGATGAATATAACATTGTGTCTGATGTTATGGATTTTTGTCGTAATCTTAAAATATTTTTTTCAGATCAAACTTCACAAATATCTCAAAGATCTAATGATTTTAAATTTCATAAATCTCAATTCCAACCCCCAATGAACAAACGTGTCCATTTTTCAACAATCAGTATTAAGGGATTTACACTTTCCACATTTTGAATCACGTATCATGGGTCAAAATATTACCACATCCGAAAAAATGGCTTTAGCAGAATTAAGAAATAATCACAATATAGCAATACTACTGCCTGACAAAGGAGGGGCGGTTGTGATTTTGAACATGAGCTATTATCTCAAAGAAGGCTTGGAACAATTATCGGATACTAAATGTTATATGCATATGCCAATAGATCCCACTACCAATTTCAAAAAAGAAATTGACACATTTTTGAGTTTGGCTGAGGAAGAAGGCATTATTACTCAAAACACGGTTAAACACTTAACTGTGATAGACCTTCAAAAACAAATTCTGTACCTGCTTCCCAAAATTCATAAGTCTATTTCTAAACCACCTGGCAGACCAATTGTGTCAGGTATAGGTTCTCTTACGGAACCGCTTTCTATGTTCTTGACACAACATCTTAAAGCATTATTGAAAGTGGTCAGGGCCAGAATACAGGATACCACTCAATTTTTACAAATCATACAAGATACTCAACTTGAACCACATTGGCTTATGTGTACGTTGGATGCAAAATCATTATATACCAGAATACCCTATTGGGCAGGGTTACAGGCTCTACAATATTGGTTAGAATATACCAACCTATATCCACCAGGTCTCAATACATTGATCATTTGCATGGCTGAACATGTGCTCAATAAAAATGTTTTCTACTTCCAAGGAGAATGCTATTGGCAACTTCAAGGTACTGCTATGGGGGCATCTTTTGCCCCCATATATGCCGATCTATTTAAGGCATACTTTGAAGAATGTTTGATATATAATCCACTCCATAACATATATATGGTGGAAATCGATATATGGCGTAGATACCTAGATGATTGTTGGATGGTGTGGCGTGCTGATCCTATATATTTGAAGGAATTTGTGGAATATCTCAATGGTAATATTTGGGGTATACAATTTACCATAACATATAACTCCAACACCATTGACTTCTTGGATGTAACAGTCTATAGGAATAATGATCATACATTGAGTACTAAAACCTATAGGAAATACCCACAACGCAACACTCTACTTCATGCATCCAGTATGCATCCGCGCCACACCATCCGCAATATACCTAAATCCCAATTTCTTAGGATTAAACATATCAGTTCTTCCAAGAGGGATTTTGAGGAAGCCAAATTGGATCTCCAAAACAGATTTTTGGAAAGGGGATATCACCAATTTGATATTATGTCAGCCAGCATATGGTCAGATAAGCAGGACAGAAATACCTTACTTGAATATAAGAAATGCCAATCGACAGAACAGGAATCTTCATTAAGGTTTGTCACCACATATGGTAGAAACCACAATGTTATTAGAAGCATTCTTGATGCCAATTGGAACATACTACTAGCTAATGATCATCTTCAAAATCTTCTAGGCCCAAAATTCCAGTTTTCTTACAAACGAGGCAAAAACCTAGGAGCCTTGTTCTCACATTATAAACACAAAGAAAGTGGGGCGCTATCTACAAACAGATGACTATCTCTGGAGACCAACTTTTGGGCACTTTTCCATGTGGCCATTGTGCATCTTGTAATCAAGTAAGTAAATTAAAACAATTTACTAGTGCCAATACAAGTAGAGTCTACGACCTTAGAGTTTTTGGCAATTGCAGTAGCAGTTGGGTCATATATTTGGCAACATGTCAATGCTCAGCATTTTATGTGGGGCAAACATCACGCTCACTTAGAGTTAGGATGGGGAAACATAGAAGTGACATCGGGAACAAGAAAGAGACCAATGCTCTGTATCGACACACTCTTAAACATCATAATACCAAATTTATGTTCATGATTATAGATAAAATCACTGGAGACAGGAGTAACCAACAGGGGTGGCATAGTATTTTGAACCACAAAGAGAAATACTGGATTATTCACCTTGGGGCTCTCTTTCCCCCTGGCCTTAATGACCATTTATAATTTAGATTGATTGTAAATACTGGAATTAGCCTATAGAGTGGGGATCATATTAGTTTATGAACTATGAATCCTAAGATATTGATAGCTTATGCTATGCACCTTTATATTATTACAGGCTACATTGTCCAGATATGCATCATTTAATCCTCTTAGTTTATAACATATTATTAACAGTATAGGTGTTTATTGTCAAATGGGATCATATTCCAAGTTAATAGAATAATTGTGTGTTCAACTAGTGGAAGTCAGGAATAGTTCTTGTATTCATACATATCACTTAGAAGATATATAGTACATCAAGATTAGGATACATATTTATCACGTTTATTATACTAATCAGGATTTTGTGTTACTCACAGCAGATTTGTGATCTATAAAGGATTATATCAGTTTATTTTGTAGATTAATTTTATGTATTGTATTCCTGTTTTTGTGTATTACTTCTTAATAATATTATATGTATTTTTATGATACTGGGGACTTTATGGTTTGTCACAACATATTCACAGTACAGTACAATATTCACAGGCTTATTTTGTATTTTTTATTATTTTTTGTTACTACTTATGTATGTCATATATATCTTTGTTTTATGTACAAGTTACATGGTGATATCCATTACTTTGATGATGAGATTTATGCATATTTACCATATAGTAATAGGACTGAAACACCAGCCTTAGGGATGGACTATACCATTTTTCCTATTGGTTGATGGTATGTATAAATATTCATGAGTTCTTTGTGGATATGAAATGCTTTTTCACTGAGGAAGGCTGTAAAGCCGAAACCGGTTTGAACAGGATTACATGTATTTAGTGGCATTTCATGCCTGGATTATAGCTATTTTTCATTAAATAGTTTATAGCTGCACATGCTGGCCTCTTGTGTTTTCTGTAGCAATTAGTTCACCACTAAGAACAACAGAGCAGGAACCCAGCCCAGAATTTTCACAGACATTGCATCTCTGGCTGCATTAAGACCTGTGGGACAAAATCTTTATGGCCTAAACTAAGTCATTTAATTTCAGGCTTTTTTTCTTAGGGTTAGCTGGGCTGAGCTTAACTCCTTCTATTACAGTATACTCTGTTAGAATATATACATTTCATCAGTTACAACAATACAGTCTGACATACATGTATATTTCTTTTCTGTCCAGAAGGACCCACTGTTGATACATTTTTAACACAAGCAACTTTACAAATACATTTTTAACACAAGTATCTGTACAAATCAGTTTGACAGTCAAATGACATACAATTCTTTACAGAACTCCAGAACTCCAGCTAGCCATTCTGGCATATATGTTACACATGCACTGCCCATGCCCCCCGGTACACCTGGCACTACCTCACATCATCACAAAAACATTGTACTCTGTTAGTGGTCTGTTGAGGGTTGAGTAGACAGGAGTTATAACACCCTTAGTCTTGGATGCAATGTGCAACATAGTATTACCACTGTGGAGACATGGTGATTGAAGTTTAGGTTGCTATCAACCTCTGTTCTCAAATCTCGCACTACTGGGTTAGAGCTTAGGGGAATGCTGTCAATGTTGTAATTTGCAAGGACTTCCTCTTTGCCATAGGGGCTAATAATGCACTTTTTCCCAATTAGTTTTAGTCACTTGCTTTGGTACCAATCATTTGTCTGCGTTAGCCCCTTTTCTGATATGTTAACATCACTGGGCGACTCAATGACTGCACCCAGTCTGCAATTATCAGTGAACTTGGTAAGCTACAGGCCACCTACTTTCACCTGGACTTCCAAGAACTAGAGTCCAATAGAGGGCCCAGCACAGATCTGTGTAGTACACCACTGGTAACTGGTGTACTATTAGAGGTGGAATCACCAACTTTGGCAGTATGCCTTCTGTTAGTAAGCCAGTTGGCTACCCATCCAGTGATGTATGATTAATCTGCAGCAGGAGAAATGTGTCAAAAGCCTTGGCTAAGTCAAGATAGGTGGTATGTAGTGTTTTGCCTTCATCCACAGCTTTGGTAACATCCTTGAAGAAATCCATCATGTTTAATAAGCATGAGCTTCCCTTAATAAAGCCAAACTAGGCTGGGACAAGAGTCTGAAGGTCACCTATGTCCTTGTTGATAAGGTCCATGATGATTCTTTTCATGGTCTTGCAGAATGGCTGGTTAGGTTTATGGGTCTATAGTTCCCAGGGTTGGTTGATGGACCCCCCCCCCCCTTTGTGCAAGAAAATGACTTTTGCTCCACTCTGCTGGAACAAAGCCAGTGCTCAGGCTATGGTTAAACAGAGTGCCAAGTGGTTTCTCTAGGTCTTGTTTTAGATTGTTTAGTAAGCAGCCTGGGATGATATCTGGTCCCATAGAGGCTGTGTTTTGGGCCTTGGACAGCTCGGATATGACCTGCTCTTTGGAAATACTAAGTAGAGGACTGGTGTCAAGTATGCTTTGGGGTATGGCTGGTGGGGACAGGAGGTGAAGTTTGAGGTAACTCTATCGGCTACAGGCTGGCAATTTTGTCGGGACAAGTATGAGTGGTAATGTCCACTATAAGTTCAGCACATAGCTGGGCATTCCCTTTTAGATTTCAGATGTAGCTAAAAATGCCTTATGATTATCTTAGCTAGGGATGCTAGTTTAGCCTCATAACTAGCTTTAGAGGACTTTACAAGATGTCAGATTTGCTTGCTCAAGCTGTGGAGGGTATTCTTCCTCGGCTGATTAAAGTCCCCTCTTGTTCTTAGATATCAGCTTCTTCCTTTTGTTACATAACCTATTTACAGTTGAGGTCTACCAGGGTGGCTTGTTTTTTTGGGAGGATATGGTTTTGATCCAGTCAGGCACAGCCAAGTCTATACAGTTAAGTGGTTGTACAGGGCATTTGTGTACTCCTCTTCATAGGAGTCATTGTTGGCTGTGTAAGCAGGGGTTTTGAAACTTTTTATACCATTGCTTAGTAGGCTGTAGTTTGCTTTGGAGAAATTTTTCAGTTTTTTTTGCTCCTGTGCGGGTGTCAAGTCTAATCGTTGCTTCTAATGAGACATATTTATGGCCAGACTTTACCAGGGAAGGCAACACACAAGAGGTAGTGCAGTTGCCTCACATGTTGGTGAGTGCCAAGTCCAGGACACTTGAGCCCCTTATGGGGGTGCAAACTAACTGCTCCAGGGCATTTGTATTGATAAAGTCCAGGAACCTCAGGGTGAGCATGTTTGCGCTCATGTATGTCGCCCAACTGATGAAGCAATAGTTGAAATCTCCCATGACCAAAGTCTCTGTCCGTATAGTGACTGACTCTAGCAAGTCCAGGTAGGTGGTGTGCTTCTCTTGGTTCATGGTGGGGGACCTGTATTGAGCAAAGATGTGGTAGGGTGTTTTATCTATAGTCAGTTGTACCTGGAGTAGCTCAAGAGAGTCATACTGTTTAACCATTCTCAAGATGTATATGGCTTTAACGAAGATAGATACACCTCCACCTTTGGCTCTTTCACACTCATTTGGGACATGAATGTGTGGAAGGTATTGTAGCCTTGTGAGGCTGAGGTATTCACTGCAACCTTGAACCATTCTCAATGACTACACAGCTTCTTCCAAAGTGAGGAGTGCTTCCAGGGAATATAGTTTCCTGTTTAAGTAGCATAACTTTGAGTTTGTCTCGAGTGGATTTTTTTTACGTCAGGAAATTTGTTATGTTGATATTGCCTAAAAAAGGCACTATGAGGGAGGCAAGCATATTTGCCAGTATCCGAAAGGACACAGGTGTAGGCCATCTCTGGCAAAGCAGCACGGTCTGTCAACAAAGTCTTCCCAGGCTGACAGATACTGGATTCCCCTGGATCAACAACTGGCTTAGCTTCTGGTATCCAAGTATGGCATCATTCTGGGTGTAGGCAGAATGCTGCTTAGGGCTAGGGACATATCTGCTTGGGACACACAATCTGAGAGTTCAGTCATGTCTCTCTTCATGTAGTCCAGAGAGGTATGTCTCAAGTCACTCACTCCAACATGTACTATGACAGAGTCATAATGGTAATTGTTGTTGACCGACTTGAGCGTATGCATGATTTGATGGATCCTGGCACCTGACAGGCAGCTGAACGTGACCTTCCCCTTGTCCAGCCTGGTGAGGGGGACATTTGTGTGTCTCACTATGGAGTTGCCTATGACCAGGACATATTGTTTTGATTTTTCCTTAGGGGCTTGTTTGCTGAGACACTGGTGTGTGTGTGTTGTGTGAAGAGTATTCTATTTGCTTCGCAGTGCATGTAAGTGGTTTGCGCTTGGGAGGTCTCATATATTTTGTTAGACTTCTACTGAGTACCTCCGCATATATGGGTTTATGTGTTGTGGTCTTGTGTGTGAGAGGTGATGTGCGTGTGCTGACAACCTATTTGACGTCTGTTTTTTTTGTTACATG
Organism: Protopterus annectens; assembly: GCF_019279795.1. Taxonomy (NCBI): domain Eukaryota; kingdom Metazoa; phylum Chordata; order Ceratodontiformes; family Protopteridae; genus Protopterus; species Protopterus annectens. Next base: position 2,766,064 of record NC_056745.1, on the reverse strand, counting down.
AGAAAATTGATTCCAAATTAATAGTGTAATAAAATCTGTCACATATTGTATTTGTTTTAGGATTAAGTAATTGTCGGTATACGTGAAGCAATTACTACATTGCCTCAGAATGCCCATGTCCATCAGGCTGTCCCGGAGCAATGGTTGGAAATTAACCATCCTGTATGGCAGGTTTTTCTATTGGGGAGTGGGTTAGTATGACCAGATTTTGCTCTAGGATTAACAAAGGGCTTATTCTATTGAAGGCTAAGGGTGAAAAAAAACTATGGCAATACATCCCACTGAGCAACTGAGTTACATGCAATGTAGCAGGAAAGCTTGGGAGGGTTCCACTAACAGATGTCTACTGGAAAATTGTCTTTCAAGGTGTTTACGTCTGTACAGCAGAACCCCTTTGTGCAGTTCACATCTACGCGCAAACACAAGGCTTAAATACAAAAGAGAATAAACACTTTTAGGCCAAACTTCCACTGGGAAAGCACACAATGAGTGTTTCTCCAGTAATCCCAAACTTAGATGAGGCTCAGACTACACAGGTGCAGACAGGGCCCTCCTAATGTAAGATGGCAGGAATAGTAAAGTGTTACAGCAGATATGAATCTAGTCCATGCTATGTGCTAGCTATTTAAAGCAACAAGTGCAGAAAAATCTAGTAAAAAAACAGCAAAATGAGGTAGCAAAATGATAAAATACAGTCGGCAAATTGCAAAGGAATCTGAAAAAGTACTTATTTTTCTATTTTAGCAGTGGATGTTTTGGATTTCAGCAGAATCTCCTCAGACCTTTGGTAAAAGTTGCCAAACACTGAGCACTCCGGTTAAAGGAGTGCAAACCCATGCAAATGCGAGGCTTAAATACAAAAGAGAATAAACACTTTAGGCTAAACTACCGATGGTAAAGTACACAATGAGGCTTCCTCCAGTAATCTCCAACTCGTATGAAGCTCAGAATACATGTAAGATGGCAGGAACAGTGCTCAAGTTTTACAATACAGTCTAGATTCAGCAGATCTGAATCCAGTCTACGCTATGTGCTAGCTACTTAAAGCAACAGAACAGCTTATTTTTTTTTAAAGTGCAGAAAAAATGCAGTAAAAAAAAAAAAGATAAAATACAGCCAGCAAGGTGCAAAGGAAACTCAAGTAGTTATTTTTTTCGATTTTAGCAGTGGATACTTTGCATTTCAGCAGAATCTTTCCGAACAATGGACTGTCCTTTCTTCTGGGAGCCTCCCTTAGACTCTCCATTCCATTGTTTATTCAATGTCTGCTTGGCTGAAGTTTGTTTAGTCTACTTATTTTGCATTTTATAAAGGGATCATGAGTTAGGGATTAAATCTTTAACTAAGAGAAGAAAAGCTGAAAAATGTGAGTCATCCTTAGAATCAACTTTCCTCTCATCACAATTTTTCAGGACCTCAGCAGAAAATAATCCAAAATACAACCTCTCTATCGAAGGGAGAATTCAGTGTCCGCTTTATCATCTTTAAGTAAAATTTGAGAATGTGACCATGTAAATCTTCTCATAACAGACCCACTAGCTGCTCTGCAAGACACATCAACTGATTTATAAAAACACTTCAAATAATGCTTGGTTATTTGAGAAACAGAAGTAATATGACCATTTAGAAACTACACAAAGAATTAATGTACATTCGGAACTGGAAGCAAAAAAAATGCTAAACAATAACAAAAACAACCAGCAAACGCAGCTGACCAACACTCTAAGGAATCTGTATTCCCTTCGGTGGATATAACAAACAGTCCCACCACTTGAATAAAGTAGAATTCTCCATTTAATCACAACCTACCGCTGCTTATACACATGGAAAAGGTGAAGTAAACAGTGTTAAAAGCTATCTTTGTGTGACTGTAATAAGTACAAGATTACAAGTCCAGAATATACAGAATAAAGAATACATGAAAAATAAGACTTCATACATTATTAGCCCTCAATTTTAATTCACTACTAATAGAAACTGTTTTGTTTAAACAAGGATGGCTAGTCGCATTCAATCTAAGGTGCCGCAACATTTTCTGGTGGTACAACTTATTGTGCCAGTCACCTGCGAATGGGGAATACTGAATTTGCTCCAAGCCCAAAAATGTAAATCTTTTAAAACCAGCGCAAACATTAGTGTGTCTTGCCAGAGCACTCTTACAATCATTCCGCTGTATATTATAATTATGTTGGTAAATACGTCTACAAAGATGATTTTTTGTCTTTCTCACACAGTACGCAGGACAAGATTCATAGGTAGCAAGGTATACCACCCTTTGTGACCCAAAGCTCCAGCTTTCAAATACTTCTCTATTACTGAACTTAACTGGCAAACTACCCTTATATCACGTACTAATAAAGCTGCACTGTGGACAGTGACCACACTTCCTTGTCACACCAATACCAGATTTGTGGCTATCTGATTTTTTCCAAAATTGGGCTTGTGCAGCTTTATTAATAAGGGAGTACTGGAGTTAACGTAAACAGTGAATCAAGGCTGCCAGCTTTTATGGGTTATTCAGTTTCATCTATATAATGAATCTATCTGAAATTCAAGTTGAGTAAATAAAATCAGTAAAATATGAGTTTTATGTGGCCAGAGTTATCTAATAGAAAGATCCACCAAGAATTAACCGCTTTCACTCCTGAAGTTAAGCTTCTTCAGATTACTACAACTACATCATTAGGAAGGAAACCTAAAACAATCAGGGAAGCAAAAATAAAAATAAAAAAAAAAATACAATTTGCCATCATAAAAACTGTGATGGGTGAGTGTCATCACATGTAAGCCAACTTTGCCTAGAGTGATCCAACAGATCTTTTTGGTTTACCACTAATGTGACTGGTTTGACTAATCTGGAAAATCTTGCAAAACGTATTGGTGAGGATCTACTTGAAAAATGAAAACTCTAAGCAATGATTGTCTCTATGGCAGTTGCTCAAGTTAATCTTGAGGGTCTAGTTTTATCTTCAACACAATTTCACATAGCCAGTATACAGTGGTGGTTAATCTCACAGCTGGAGGTTGAGAGGTATGGAGCCTAATAATTCTGAAAGAACTAATCAGTAAAAATAAAAATTACAGTCCTGTAAAATCTTACCATAACAGTAGATGTCTTTCTTCACTGTTGCAGTATTCCTTATGCAACGGATTACTGCAAAGGATAGCCCAACATCCAGTCAGTAAACCAAAGCCTTTAGTATTTACAGGCACTGTACATCACATGTATGCTCCATGTGTAAGGCATAGGGCATAAAGGTGATGTACAAATGCACACACTTCAGAACTGAAAAGCCCCAAAAGAAACAAAATGTCCCTAGGAACCAGAAAGAACAGGAGCATCCAAAAGGAGAAAACAGAGAACAACCCCTGAGCAAGGACGGCAAAGAGAATAGTCTACAGCAGAGAGGGCAGGAGGAAGGGAATGAATACTGCAACAGCTAAGAGAAAGACATCTACTGTTATGGTAAGATTTTACACAACTGCATTATGTCCTTCTCTATTACTGTTATTCCTTATGTAAGGGAGAGTACAAAAGCTCAAGAGGAAACTTGGGAGAAGGATGACACTGAAGAACCCTTGTGAAACCCATTCAGGATAGCCCTGGCAAAGCCAGCTCTAGCCCTGGACATAACATTTGACTTACAATGCTTAGTGAAGGTATGGCCAAAAGACCAAGTATGAGCCTCAAGGATGGAATTGGTATCTAACCCCTTGAAAAAGCAGCAGGGGAGACAACAGCTTTGGTAGAGTGAGCCTTTACTGAAAAGGGAGGACATTTCCCATGAAAAGACTAACAAAAAGAAATGGCTTTAGAAATCCATGAAGAGATGGTCTGTTTAGAAACAGCTAAACCTGAAGACCTCCAATAAAACAAAGAGCTGCATCAGCATGGACAGAAGTTTAATGATGAAATCAATAAAACAATGGAATAAATATATATATATATATATATATATATATATATATATATATATATATATATACACATATATATATGTAAATATATATAGATAGATATATTTATATTAAAACATAAATACTAAAACAGGATGAGTCAATCTATGACCTTCCTCAGATCCCAGTATAACCAAGTTTATTCATTCATCTAAAATAGCACAATCAGCCAATCAAAAATCATCTCCGAAGCCTCTGCCCCTTCAATATAGCCTTAATTGGGATCAGTCCATTTACTCCTGGCAGTTTAACTGCCTGAAAGTCAGCTATCAACTTGGTCTCTGCTATTTCAGTTCTATTGTATAAATCACTTCCTCTAATAGTATTGCATATTACTTTCAGGATTAAAAATATAAAGCTGTGCCCATCATTTTTCTGAATATGTTGATACAAACATTTGAGATATTCTTGCTTCGTACATCACCCAAATGACAAAGAATCCTTTCCTTAAAATGTCTATTTGTTTTCCCCACATAGAACCCTGAGCAATGGTTACAGATTGCTAAACAACATTCACAGCATTACAATCAGCAAATGTCTTTAGTTTATATGTTCTATTAATAGTAGGGTGCCTAAAGATATTCTTTGTTGATGAAGGGACATGCTCTACAATTTCTGCAAGGAAAAGTTCCTTCCTTAAAGGGGGCATCATTAGGCTCCTTTATGTTCTTGTAACACAAAAGTCTTTTCAAATTCTATTTATTTTTAAAGGCAAACCTCAGAATCTCTCCTATAATGCTCTTCAACTTCTCATCTATCTAAACATGCTTTGAAGAGTCAGTATGATTGCGCACATACTGTGTTCTAGGGCCACTGCTACTGTTACAGTGTTGTTTAGATACCTGGGAAAGGGTAAAAACAGTTTGGTTCAAAAAAGAGCTTCATTCTGTAGGAGGAGCAGAAGGCAATCCCATCAGACTATCTATATGACAAAGTATACATTTCCATGTATATGCCTGGTAATTCAGAATTCCAGCATTTTACCTTCCTTATCACCTTGTGAAGAGTTTCTATTCAGTACCAGCCTATTGCCAGCATGAGAGGCAGATAAAAAGGCAGCTGGATCAGAACTAAAGTGAGAGAAAAAAAATGCATTAGCCTCAGGTACCTCATACAGCTTCTCTGCATTTTTAGTGACTGACAGTTGGATACAAGGATGAGTACAACCAGCATTTTAACACATCCTACAACAGAGGAAGCTGGAGAGGTAACGGAGTGGTCTGAGGAACAACCAATGGCCACTAAAGAGTCACCCACTGAGGAGTAGACAGTCTGCAACAATGGCAAGGACTCCTTGATGAGTGATTTTTTTTCTTTCTAGGCACTCAGAGAGGAGACAGTTGAATTGGAGCAAGTATCCATGCTGCCAGTAGCATAGCTAGGGTGGGATGAGAGGGGCAACTGCCCCGGGCACAAAGTGTTGGGGGGTGCAGGTAGCCAATCCTATTCCGGATCTCTCCTTAATGCAATACTGGCTTTTAAAAGCTGGTACTATATCTGCATTCAAACCTGAGTGCTGTAGTACTTAATGTGTGGTCCAAGCCGTAGCAAGCAGTTTTTTACATTTTAAAAGGTTGTTTTTTTTGTTGTTTAAACTAAAACATGAATGCCATAGTGCTGTGCACAGGCAGGGTACAAACTGCAGCAGAATCAGACAAGACACATCTACTTGGTCTTTCCCTCTTAGAGCAGCACTTGTGTGATTGCACCCTGTAAGTTGTTTGATTTCTTAATGCAACCCAGGAGTTCACATTAAGTAATTAGATTTCACAGGTCTTTATTGGCACATACCAATATGTACCTGTTATTTCCTCCAAACTATATGATCTGTGCACTTGTTTCAATGATAATTCATATGGTACACCACACAGGGATGGTAACTTCACTTGGCCTAGATTGCATTACATGAGTAGACAATTGGCTGTTTCCTTGTCCACTACTTCTCATGTCTATTACTTTTAGTCTAATTAGGGGAATTTCCTTTCTCGGTTGTGATTTCTAAAGGTCAGAATAGGAGGAAAATCCAGTAAGAAGACAGAACAGTATGGTGCTGGATTCACTGCAGTCTCTGTTGCAATTACTATTGGTTAGTTACTCGTATTTAAGCATGAAAGTTTCTGTAAAAAAAAAAAAATATATATATATATATATATATATATATATATATATATATATATATATAGGTTTACTATCATAAAATCGAAAATAAAAATAAAAAAGTGTACGAATGTTCGAAGTTTAACATCGGAAATGAACATTTCCGTATGTCTCTAATGTCGAAAACAGCTGTTAATTGTCGAAAATGTTGCTCGTGACATTTTCGACAATTAACAACACTCCCACCCTTCCCTTAACTCCCTACCTAACTACCATAAACTCACATCTATGCAGGGAGGCAAGCCCCCCTGCACCCCCCCCTGTGGGAGGATGCGCCCCCCCCACACACCCCCAAACTTAATATTCCAACTCTGAGATCGCACTACAGTGAGGAAAGGGATGTATTTCCCTAACCAGACTGTACCGCAATCCCCTTACATGAGCGAACATTATAACTGCGAATGCACAGTCCATTCGCAATGATAACGTTCGCTCACATAACCTGCCATAGTATGAAGTGTTCGAACATATGTTATTCGAATACTTCATAGCCGTGCAATTGCACGGCGACATTTTGATAGTAAACCATAGATATATATATATATATATATATATATATATATATATATGAAGGCACGGTGGTACAGCGGTAGTGCTGTTGCCTCACAGCAAGAGGTTCTCCTGTTCGATTCTCGGCTGGAGTGCCTTCTGTGTGGAGTCTGCATGTCCTCCCCGCAGTCGAGTGGCCTCCAAAAGACATGCGTGAATGGGCGTGCCTTCACTGAAGGTTGGGCTGGCAACTCAGCACCATAAAACATCTACTGCTAATCATTAGCGGCCCGGAGTTCCACTGTGGCGACCCCTAACCAGGAAAAGCCGAAAAGACAAATATATATATATATATATATATATATATATATATATATATATATATGTATATATGATATTTTTAAGTCGTTTATCTGCAAATCAAAGCAGCACACAGCACAGTGAGGTCTTTAGCTTCACTCAGTAGTTACCATACTGTGATTAGCAGTTTCTGCTTATTATTGGAAATATATTTAGCTACATAACAGTAAAAATTTGGTAAAGTAGGGTACTTTACAGAGGCAACTCTAAGAATACTAAATACAACTACAGTTTCCATTCTTTTATTTAGCAAAATCAGCCAGAAATGAACTCTTCCCAGCTAGCACACCACACCAGACCAGTACTAAACGTTATGCTGTCTGAAATGTGCTTTGATTCTCTCTCAAACATAAAAGGTTACAGAGCACATCATATCTGATTTCAGGATGGTCAAAGATAAGGCTTACAATAAGGAGTCCTCAAACAAACATTATTGTTTACCAGACAAAGGGGAGAACAGCCAAACTTAGTTTATTTTCCACAAAGTGCACATTGATTATGCACAATGTTTTGTTTCATAGGGATCATTCAGTTACAATGAAGTACATTACAATGAATACTAATGAATCATTTTAAGTTAATCAAAAGTCCTACATGTTAAAGTACATCTGTAAAAATGAGCAAAGCTGTCACTTTTGCTGAAAATGAACTGTGTTAACTTCCTTGGCTGCATGACCACAAAGTATAAATAAGAGCATGTGAAGAGGGGGAAGTGCACAATATCATACCCCCCCCCCCCCCAAAGATGCGGATTCACTTGATTTTTGGTTGATGCTTTTTGGTGATGACTTGGTTTTGCCTTTGTTTTGTCTTTGTTTTTTTTTTTTTGAGGCTTGTGGTGCACCAATTTTTGCTTTCTGTGTTTATGTCTTCATTGGTTAATGCTACACAGTCAGATATCAGACCATCAACAGTCTAGCCAAGAATATCCAACATCAAGTTACTTCTTCACTACAGGAAGGTCACATAAGGTAAACATAGAAAGAATATGTGAGTGCACATCTAACTGCCTAGGTTAGTCTTCAATGTAGCTAGGTTACTACTTTGCTTAATATGCAGGGGTAGTTTATTTCACAGGTGCAGAACACATTGGGATTAGAATCTATAAATTTGTTGACAGACCAGAGGTCCTTTGGACATGTGTTTGAGGAAGCATTACTTCTATGAACACAAAGTACATTAAGAAAAGTAAGGTCTTTCATGGCTAAAAGGCCAAATATATATCACAGTGGAGGAAACTATAGGAAGTAGAACACAGAGACAAGATGGCCAACTAGTCTGGATAACTACAGGGACTAAGTACTGTGACTTTTTTGGTTGGGAATCTCTGATGTCTGTCCAGTTGAGTGACATGTTTCAATAGGTATGTGCCAAAGAGGGGGCATTATATTTAATAGCAGGGCACATAAGAGATGAGTACAGTAGAAGACTAATCTGCGGATAAAATACCCTTGGTTATTAGACCACACAGCTGGATTTTCTAACCACAGTAGAGATATAATGACTAAAAAACAGAAGTCACACTTGAGGATGCCTTGATCTCCAGTGATAGTGTCATTCTTAAGGGACATGCCATCTATGTATTTCTTTTACCAAACTGGACTAAATTACATTCTGGCATTTAATCGGAGGCCACAGTCTTTGCACAAGCAGCATGCATAATTCAGCCCATCCAAAAGTGCCTTCATGTTAGTGGGTGTTCAAACAGCAACCTTTAGTTTAAAGTCAGTTGTTGTTGTTTGTCTTTCGGCTTTTTCCCGGTTAGGGGTCACCACAGCGGAACTACGGTCCGCTAATGATTGGCAGTAGATTTTTATGAATGCCGACGTGCCAGCTCGACATTCAACCTTCAACGAAGGCACGCCCATTTATGCATGTCTTTTGAATGCTCACGCAAGCGCGGAGAGGACATGCAGACTCCACAGAGAAGGCACTCCCCACACTCCAGCCGAGAATCGAACGGGAGAACCTCTTGCTGTGAGGCAACAATGCTACCGCTGCACCACCGCAGTCAGTGTACTTTATTAATCAGAAACTTGGGATACTGGCTTGTAGATCAGAGAAATAAATGCCAAACTGAAGACAATATAGCAATGACCCTTAAGGATCCCCACTCATCTCGTTTTTATTTACTTAGACAGCACCTGCAACTCTAATGATATGTTCTGTCTGACAACTAATATGCCTTATATCTTATCAACACTTAGGTTCATTAGTTCGTCAACTGTGTCTACACGGGGGATAGCACTGAATGCTTTGTCCAAGTCCAAGTAGGTCATGTGCCCTGCATAACTACCATCAACTGTTTGAGTTACCCTGTCAAAGAAGTTTGCAGTATTAAAAAGGCATGACCTACCTTTGACAAAACCAAACTGAAGTGGATCCATGCATGGCTAACAGCTTATCAGTATCTAGGTTTATGAAGTAAGAACTGATACATTACATGGGTTTACTAATAAGACTGATAAAACTAATGAGTTTATAATTACTAAGGTGATTGGACCTTCCTTATGAATGTGCATTAGTATGGCGGTTCTGCAGGCTTTCGGGACATAACCCATTGCAAGATTCATGTGAAAGATGTTTTACAGAGATTTTGATAGGTCATATTTGGTGCTATGTTACCAGAGCCCATGGATGTGGTATTTTTTTTGTCTTAGAAATATTGCTAGGCCTTGTTCCATAGTGATCTTGGAGGAAACCAGGGACCAAAAAAATTGGGAAGTATCAGTTATGATGGAGGGTGAGGTGAAGTTCACACTACATTTGCTAAGATATTAGCTGTTTCTATGGAATCAAAATGGGTGGTGGTATTGTGAATCAAATATGAACAACAATGTCTATTGTTTCTTACCTTCTAACATAGAGAAGGAACTGCAATTACTTTTGGTATCAATGTCTATTCTGATTCAAAACTATGTTTGAAAGCCCCCTTAATATGGGATTATGTGACCATCAAAAAAGATCTTAGCACTTTCTTCCTTTTGGTGTAGGGCTTATTTATACAAGTGTTCTACCATAAGTGTGTTTTAAAATTTTCCCAAGTATATGGGTAGGTAATGATTTGTCAACAAAACTATTGAGAGGTAAAAGGCTTTCTATATAGGGGCTGTCATGTGAGAACAAAGCAAAAGAACTGTAAAATATAAGTATATTATGTTCATTGAAATGTAAAAGTTTTCTTCAACACACAACCAGGCAGAAATGCAAGACTCATGTTTCATAACAGGGATCCTATAAATGTGTCTGAGGTTGACATATCTCTTAGTACTTCCTTTATGCTGAAGTACAGAGATTGTGTAGTTTGTAAATATAAGTAGCAGGGGTTTGTGTACACAGTCATCTGTCCCCCACTTTGTGGGTGCACAGAAAGTGAACCCTCCTGTGAAAAACATTGATGGTATTACAGAGTTTTGACATTTGGTTTAACTTATTTTTGTCTATAGAAAAGTTTTTGTTGGAAGCTGTAGGACTTCCCATTACAGGTCCCATATTTCTATCATGCAGCCCACAGCCAAGCTATAATGCTCTGTCAGCTTTTTCCAAATGCATGAATGAATAAAACAAACATGAAACCCCTATTAATCTATATTATTTTAAAAACTTACATTTATTACTAAAATTAACAATATCATCACTGTTTAAAAAATTACTTACAGAGTTTACCACAGTAAATCTCACAAGTGAGGACTTCCTACAATTTAAAAACTTACATTTTACTAAAAATAATTAATAGCATCACTGCTGCCAAAATTCTTACAGAGTTTACCTTACTGCATAGCAGGAATTTATACTGTGTGCACCTGGGCACTATTTTTTGTGCAACTCAGTAGCTGCATCTAACTGCAGCAGTTTGAAGATGGTTTGGAAGAACTTATGCAAAACAAACACTAATGACATTCAAATATGGATTGCATGAACATTTTGCAACTATCTTATGCAAATTAAACATCTTTCTTGACTTTTTGCAATCCACAGTCTCTTCTCTATGTACAAAGATGCCATCCACATAAGTCTTAAATAAGTGAAGTTGCACTTTTTCCTATTTACTTTGTATTTAGCAAAGTTGGCTGACTGCATTTCTGTAAAGTGTTATACTGTATTCACTGCAGTAGATAGGAGAATCAGCTATTCACAAACCTTCCACATACATTACTGTGGTTGCAGCAGCTGTCAGAGCATTGGTTTGCACATCACCTCTAATGACTCAAGCATATCCTTATCAGCGTAAAATGTGGAAGGGCCATTTACATAAGTACTGAAAAAAGTGAAGTCTCACCTTTTCTTTTCTATCTACCTTGTATTTGGACCTTTTGTAAAAAAAAATTAAGAATGTGCCCCTCTTTCAGTCTCTCTGATATAACTTTATAAAGGAAAGTACAGTTTTGTACCTACCATATATGTAGATGTTCGAGTGTCTTCACTGCTGCGGGCATTACACTTGGGTTATCCTGCCGTCAGGTGGTCCCGCAGTCGGCCAGAGTTCCAAAGTCCTGGTCCGGCGTCGGTTGCTGTCGCTTCTTCCCTGACGTCAGTGTGCCAGGAGTATATAAGATGCAGCCAACGCCATTTTCTTCAGTTTTTCTTGGCCCAGATGTCAGGTACCCCCAAATAGGTAGGCAATACATATTGCTAATAAAACACACAACAAGGTAAAAAACAAAACCTTCAGTTACCAGCAAATACACCACATAGGTAGTGTAGGGTAGAAGGGTATAGATTAGTTCCAGCTAAGAAAGAGGGGATGGCGGGTGGGTAACCAGGACTGCAGCAATGAAGACACTCGAACATCTACATTTATGGTAGGTACAAAACTGTACTATGTTCATCGTGTTTCACTGCTGCAGTCATTACACTTGGGTTGAATCCCAAAGCTGAGTTAGGGTGGCTGGCTCTATAGAGGATTTGGGGTGGCTAAGAGGCCCTGCAGCACTGCAGTGGCAAAGCCAGCTCTGGATCTAGAATAAAGAGGCAAGTGATAATGCTTGGTAAAGGTGTGCACTGAACTCCAAGTTGCAGCTTCCAAGATGTCTTTGGTAGGTACTCCTCTAAGGTAGGCAGTTGAAGTGACTGTTGCCCTGGTGGAATGTGGCCTAATATTACTAGGTACAGGTTTCCCATGCTGTGTGTAGCAGAACCGGATACAGTGTCCTATCCACTTTGAAATGGTCTGCTTTGAAATAGCCTTACCCTGTGATCCTTCAGCATATGCTACAAACAATTGCTCAGTTTTTCTGAAAGCTTTTGTTTTGTCCAAGTAGAAACATAATTGTCTGTGTATGTCCAAGGAATGCAGAAATCTCTTCCCTTTATTCTGGGGATTTGGATAAAAAGTTGGCAAGTGAATAGTTTGGTTAAGAGCCACACTGGATACCACCTTAGGCATAAATGAAGGGTTTGTTCTTAAAGAAACCCTGTCTTGGTGAAAAATGATGAAAGGCTCCACTGCCATTAGTGCCTGTAACTCTGAGACTCTTCGTGCTGAGGTTATTGCCAGAAGCAGAGCAGTTTTCCATGATATATATTTTAATTCTGCTGAATTGGCTGGCTCAGAAGGAGGTAAGGTTAGTTTTTCCAAGACAAAATTGAGGTCCCAAGTTGATGTTGGTGCTCTCCGGGGCAGTCTTATGTTTTTAGCCTCTCTGAGGTACTGTTTTAGCAGTGGATGAGAGAAAATAGAAGGATCCGTGTTGTAATGAGCTGAGATGGCAGAGGCGTGGATCTTAATGGATGAAAAAGATAGTCCTTTGTCCAGCATCTCAGTTAAGTATTGTAATAGCCGAGGAATATTTGGGACAAGAGGGTCAAAGCTTTGAGCCTGGTTCCAGGCACAGAATCTCTTCTATTTTTCTGAATAAGATTTCCTGGTGCTAGGCCTCCTGGCCTCCAAAATGACATCCATAACAGCTTTAGATAGAGGTGTTGTCTGCTTGATTAATGAATCTGCCATACAGCCAGGTTTAAGGTTTTGAGCTGACTGTGCAGGATCTGATTGTTTTGTTGAGTCAGAAGATGTGGAGTTTGAGGTAAAATCCATGGTGGGCCTTGAGCTAAGTTCTTTAAGATTGGGTACCAGTGCTGGCGTGGCCACTCTGGTGCAATCAGGATCATCTGTCTTTTTTCTTGTCTGACTTTTAGGAGTACCTTTGAAAGGAGAGGCAGTGGTGGGAAGGCATAAACCTTTAGGCTTTTCCAGCTGAAGGAGACAGCATCCACCTTCCATGCTTGTGTGTGATAAGTCCTTGTGCAGGATTTTTGTAGTTGGCAATTCTTTGGAGAGGCAAAGAGATCTATGTCTGGGCACCCCCATTTCTGCATTATCATGCTGAATACTTGTGGATTTAGTTTCCACTTGTGAGGATCCATGATGTTTCTGCTTAAGTCTTCTGCCAGAGTGTTTTTTTCTTTCCTGGCAGGAATTGTGCTTGTAGATGAATTTGAAAGGCTAGAGCTGTGTCCCACAAGGTCATTACTTGTCTGCAGAGGGGATAAGAATGAGTGCCCCCTTGCTTGTTTATGTATCACATAACTGTGGTGTTGTCTGTCTTTAGTAATACTTGTCCTGGATGCAGAAGGTCCTTGAAAGCTGTTAGGGCATTTTGTACAGCCAACATCTCTTTTTGATTGATGTGAAGATGCATTTGATCTGCGGTCCACTTGCCCTGAATACATTTTCCTGCCATGTGTGCTCCCCAGGCGTAATCCGAAGCATCTGCTGTTAGTGTCTGCCTGGCTGTGGGTAGAGTGAAAGGCTGTCCCTTGTTGAGGTGACATGCCTGTGCCCACCATCGAAACTCCTGTTGTAGGCAGGGAATTAGTGGTATTACTGCATCCAAACTGTGGCAGTGTTGAGTCCACACGCTTTTTAGGTACCATTGTAATTTCCTCATATGCAGTCTGGCATATGGAATTAGTAGTATGCAGGATGCCATGAATCCCAAGGCCTGCAGAATTTTTCTTGCAGGGAGTTGGGTCTTTGTTGCCATCAATTGAAAGTACTGAGTCAGTTGTCCTTGCTTGTCTGGTGTGAGATAAGCCATCTGGGCCGTAGTATTTAAGCTGGCACCCAGGAATATTATCTCTTGTGAGGGCACTAGTTTTGACTTCTTTTCGTTTACTGTGTACCCTAGGCAAATTAGCAACCTTTTTACAAACGCCAGATGCTTTAGAAGAATGTCCTTGCTCTCTGCTTGAATAAGGCAGTCATCCAGGTATGGATATATTTGAATTCCTTTTTGTCTGCAAAATGAAATTACTGGTGCCAGGCACTTTGTGAAGACCTTGGGCGCAGTAGATAAGCCAAAGGGCAGTGCAGAGAATTGGTAATGCACTGAACCAGCTATGAATCTGAGGTATCTTCCACAATTTTGTCTGATAGGGACATGCAGGTATGCCTCTTTGAGGTCCAAAGTAACTAGCCAAGCTTTCTTGCCCAGCATGGGAAGAAGCTGCTGTAGTGTCAACATTTTGAATTTCGGAACATCCAGGTAAGTATTTAAGAGTAGAAAGGTCTAGTATGGGTCTCCAGGCTTTGTCCTTTCTGGGGACCAGAAAAAGTCTTGAGTAAAATCCTTGTCCTTGTTCCTATTGTGGCACTTTTTGAATATCTCTCATGTCCATGAGGGCTGTAATTTGTTTTTGTGCCTCTGCCCATTAATTTTGTGGCAGGTCTGGCATTTCTTTTAGCCTTGGTAGAGTGTGAAAGTGGAACCTGTAACCTTAAGACACAATATTCAGAACCCATTTGTCTTGGGTGATTATATGCCAATTTTGAGAAAAAAGTGCAAGTTTTCCCCCTAAGTGAGCTGCCAAAAGGTAAGTGCTTGGCATTCGAAGGGGGAAGTCATTGGGACTGTTTCCTGTAAGGTTGTGACTTGTCTTCACCTCCTTTTGGGGTTGAAGCACCCCACTGTCGTGGTCTGTAAGAGCCTTGGGGCTGAGATCTGCCTCTTGGGCGTCTGAATCTGCCTCTTTGTGGTCTGTCTGACACTGGAAAAGACCAATTCTTTGAAGGCCAATTTCTGCTAAATCTAGGTGGCTGTACCTGTAAGAAATCCTTCACCGTTTGCATAGATTTTGCCTTATCCTCCATTTTCTTTAATACCTCTTCTGCCTCAACACCAAACAAAATATCCTGCTGTAAAGGAGCATCCAATAATTTGGCCTTAACATGATCAGGTAAACCTTGTTCTTTTAACCAAGCATGCCTTTGAATCACAGATCCTGTAACTGCTACTCTACAAGAAGCCTCTAATGAATCAAAACCATATTGCAGAGTATGCTTGCCCACTTGTTCAGCTGCATGCAATAATTCCTGCATTTCCTTATAGTCAGGTAGTTCTGAACTTGTAATCATTTTCTGCTTTAACAGAGACATTAAATTGGTATTTAAGCATGTGAAACTGGCAATTTAAAGCTCTCACTGCTAAAGTTGCTGAAGTGTAAACTTTCTTTCCCCATCTGTCTAATGCTCTAGAATCCCTGTCAGAGGGAACTGGATTCTTAGCCGTGGAAGCCTTTACCCCCTTTGGGACCCTGGGAAATAGTTTCTGGGTCAGCAACAGGGTTTTTATAAAGAAATTTGTGAGAGTCAGGGACTCTGTAGTACCTGTCTGGCTTGACTGGAGCAGGGGGCAAAGAATCAGGATTTAAACTGGATTCAGAGAACACATCATCCACAATATCTAACACTGGCAGAATAGCAAGGGGTCTGTGCTGAGGTAATAAAAGAAAATCTCTGAGCCTTTTCTTGGATTTTGAGTAATCCTGGCTCTCCCAATGGAAATGCTCCCTCATGGTATGTAAAGTTTCCCCAAAAGAATAATCCTCTGGAGGAGAGGCTGAAGGAACTGATTCTTCAGCATCAGAGTCCTCATAGGGGGGTAAAGAGTATCCCTGGTCTGAAGAGGAATCAGAGTAAATGGAAACCTGGTCAGAGGAATCATAGTCTGCATCCTGCCTAGGCCTTTTATCAGGAGGGGGATGGGTACCCCTAATCAGAGCAATTAAGTCTTCGGCCATTTTGAGCATCTGTTTTTTAGGCATGGAGGCCTGTCCAGGTGAATGCTGTACTTGCTTCTTTGTCTTTAATGGCGTTTTAGACTTGGCTGTAGTTTTTATAGTAATCTGTGAAGGTCTGAAAACACCCTCAGAAGCCGATGCCTGCTCAGTGGCTCCGGACCCATCTGAAGGGTTAGTTTCCGTAGGCCCAACACCTTGAGTATCCAGTGGCCTAGACATCTCCACGTGGGAGTCGGAGACGGCCTGTGGCTCTGAGGTAGCAGGTGTCACGGGCTGCGAAAGTGCCTCATTGAGAACCGGCGAACCAGCGACTGGCCTAAAAGAGGCTTCCTCATCAGTTTTGGGCCTCGGATGCCTGTCCTTATCCTTGTCTTTGCATTTTTTGTGTATTCCGGTCGTCGGTTGTTCCGACAGCATGGTATAATTAAACCTTCGCCCAAAGTAATGGCGAGCAAAATCAAACCGAGGTTTAATAGTGCGTTTGTTAAATCTAGCACAAAACCGACAACTAGTGACGTCGTGGTCTGGGCCTAGGCATGGAATACAGTAAGAATGAAAATCCTTATGAGATATTTGCTTCCCACAAGAAATACAATTATTAACTTTTACTGACATCGGTCTGAGGCAAGAAAAAGTTTCCCCAACGGGGTACTTAGCTTTATTGAAGACTTCGGTTCTGAAAATTCGAATTGAAACTCTCAGGAGTTGGCCGACCGGCACTTGCGAACTGCTTTTGCTTCAGGCACCGCGCGGCAAGAAAGACTGAAGAAAATGGCATCGGCTGCATCTTATATACCCCTGGCGAACTGACGTCAGGGAAGAGGCGACAGCAACCGATGCTGGACCAAGACTTTGGAACTCTGGCCGACTGCGGGACCACCTGACGGCAGGATAACCCAAGTGTAATGACTGCAACAGTGAAACACGATGAACATGTACTACGATTTGAAATGATCAAAGGTTGAGAGGTATGCTTAATGTTTGTGTGTGAAGAACTGCATCATTTTAAGCTTCCTCCATATGATACAGGAGGACAAATGCCATAGTCAGCTTTTCTTCTTGATTTTACTTAAGCACCATGGTATAATGCAGGCACTGTACTCTGGCAGAGTGGCAAGCCAGGATATCTACAACAGTATGATAAAGAATAGTTGTGTAAAATCTTACCATAACCATAGATGGCCTTCTCTTCCATGTTGCTGTATTCCAAACTCTTGGTTCAAAGGAGGTTATCCTCTGCTTGCTACCCAAACGTCCGTCCAGTATACAAAAGCTTGTAGTCACTGTTCAGTATGAGGGATGTCTGACAGTGGCATAGGGAGCGTGGGCCATAAAAGTGAAGTCTGCACGTACCTTTGCCCAGAAATGAATACCCCAGTCGGACCCCAGTCCCAGGATAGCTGTACAAGTCCTGTGCCATCCAAAAAGGAACAGTTTAGATGGAAAAAGGGGGAACGAATGAGGGAATAAATACTGCAACATGGAAGAGATGCACATCTATGGTTATGGTAAGATTTTACACAACTATTCTATGTCCTTCTATTCTCATGTTGCAGTATTCCAAACTCTTGGGTGAGTGCCAAAGCTCACAGTGAAGAAGAGGGTGGTGGTACGGAACTGTTCTCCATGAAGCCATGAAGGACTGCCCTAGCAATCCCCACTCTGGATCTGGAGATGTGATCCAACTTGTATTGTTTGGTGAAGGTATGGACAGCTGTCCATGTAGCTGCCTCCACAATAGATGCAGTGTCCAGTCCTTTGAAGAAAGCCCCCGATGAAACCATGGCTCTAGTGGAGTGGGCCTTAATTTTTGACTTGAGTTGTTTCCCATGGAATAAGCAGCAGAAGGAAATAGCCTTGAAAATCCAAGCAGAAATAGTCTGTTTTGTCAACACCTTTCCCAGAGCTTTGGGGGTGAAAGGAGACAAACAGTTGCTCTGATTTCCTAATGGTCTTAATCTTGTTAAGGTAAAATCTCAGCTGTCTGTGAACATCAAGGGAATGTAAGATTCTCTTCACTGTCATTTTGGGGTTGAGGAAAAAAGGTGGGCAGGCGGATACCCTGATTTAAAGATAGTTCATTTAGCACCCTGGGCGTAAAAGAGGGGTTAGTCCTCAGGGTCAATTGATCCTTGTGGAAGATGAGGAAGGGAGGAGTTGCCATAAGGGCCTGGAGCTCTGACACTCTTCTGGCTGATGTGAGGGCCACAAGGACTACAGCTTTCCAGGTACAATGTTTCAGGGATAACTTAGAACCTGTTTCAAATGGGGGCAACAGTGAGTTTCTCTAAAACATAATTTAGATCCCATGGAGGTGGATCCGGCCTCATGGGGGGCCTGAGGTGTAGCTCCCTTAAGGAATAACTTTGGAGGGAGACAAGAAGCTAAAGGAGGTCAAGAGGCAGACAGGCTGAAATAACAGCAAGGTGTGCTTTAACAGAGGAATATGCCAACCCTGCTTGCAAGCGTTCACACAGATAGGACAGCACTAAGGGGACCTCACTTTTAAATAGGTCTAGCTGTCTTTGTAGACACCACACGGAGAATCTCTTCCATTTAGACAAATAAGATCTCCTAGTGTTAGATTTCCTGGCCTCCTGCAGGACTGTTAGCGCATCCTCAGTGCAAAGGTATCTAGAAGGGTTCAAAATTCTATCACCCACAGGGTTAGATTCAGAGAATACAGATGGGGATGGATTAGGGATCCCTTGCCCTGTGTGAGAAGGACCACTCTGTGAGGTAGCTTGTGATTATTGCCCCTGGCTAAATGCAGAAGGAAGGGGAATCAATGCCGTCTTGGCCAAAAGGGAATCACCAGCAATATTTTTGGTTTGTCCTGCTGTATATTCAGCAGGACTTTTTGAAGTAATGGGAAGGGGGGAATGCAAACATCCTCTTCCATGAGACTGAAATGACATCCATTGCCATTGTTAATGGACTGGGAAGCCTGGTGCAAAATAGTGACAACTGTCTGCTCAGAGGGGAGGTAAACAGCTCTATTTGTGGTGTACCCCATCTGTGGACAATGTCCAGAAACACATCCCTGTGAAGGATCCATTCATTGGATTTTGACATGGACCTGCTCAAGGTGTCTGCCTGAATGTTCTGAGCTGAAGAGATGTAAACTGCCTGCAGAGACACTCCGTGTTTGGCTGTCAGTTCCCAGGCTTGGAGAGCAAGTCTGCAAAGCAAATAAGATTTGGTTCCCCGGTTTGTTCACATACCATAAAATTGTAGTGTTTTCTGTGAACAATTTCAGAGGACCTTGTTTTAGAGCATGAAGGAAGGCTGTCATGGCAAACAGGATAAGCTCTCATTTCCCTGATGTTGATGTGTTCCCTCCTGAAGTTGTGTGAACAGGTACCCTGCACTTTCAGGCTGCCCAAAGTAGGCCTCCAGCCCAGATCTGACGCATATGTGTACATTTTCTGGACTGGTGAAAGGAGTTGTAACGGAAGTCCTGGGTTGAGTGTGACTTGGTTCAACCACCAGAGAATCTCCTTCCTTAGCCAAGGAAGGAAGGGGATGTCGAAGTTCAAGGGGTGTGAGTGTTGGGTCCATGTGGACTTCAGGTATTGTAAGGTCCTCATATGGAGTCTTGCCAGAGGCAGCATGGGAATAGCGGAAGCCATATGACCCAGTAGTCTGAGATACTGTCTGGCTGTCAAAGCAGTAGCTTTGAGAACACAGACCAGACATTGCCTCAGGCTTTCCACATCTGTCCTTATCCTGCAGCCTGGAAAAAAGTTGGTCCATGGAAGGACTCATGTTGGACTTGGGGAAGTTTATGTTGAATCCCAGTTGAGTTGGGTCTGTAGGGATCGGGAGCATTCTGCTTGAATCATGAGGTTGTCCAAGTATGGGAAAATTTGAATCCCTTGGACCATGCAATAAGCAACGACTGGAACTAGACACTTGAAGACCCTTGGAGCCAAAAGGCAAGGCTGAGAACTGAAAATGTACGGAACCAACAGCAAAGTGTAAATATTTCCTGTAGTTGGACCTTACAGGGATATGGAGGTAAGCATCCATTATGTCGAAGGGGGCTAGAAATCCCTGAGGTATCACTAAAGGAAAGAGGGTCTTGAAGGGTAAGCATACGAAAGGTGGGTACCTGTAAGAAAAGACTGAGGTGAGAGAGATCCAGGATAGGTCTCTAAGGCCCACCCTTCCTGGGAACTAGGAAGAGTCTGGAATATAAACCCCTTCCGTTTTCTACCAAGATATCTGGTTGTACAGTTCCTTGTGAAAGGAGGCTGTCTATGAATGACTGGAAAAGTGGAAGTTGATCTTTGGGTGGTTGGGGAATCCCCCTGGGAGAAGGGGAAATGATCCAAGTCATAAAGTAACCCTTTTCTATGATGGAAAGGACCTAGCTGTCTGAGGTAATGTTTTGCCAAACTGGAAGACAATGAAAGAGCCTTAGAGACAGAGGAACGGAGTCTGGGAGGGGGTGGGGTGGCAGTGAAGGCAAGTATTCACAGGCTACCTGCCCTGTCCTGAAATTGAGGTTTCTGGGCAGGAGTTTGAGCAGGCTTAGAAGGGGTCTGCTGTTTCCTAGTGCCCTTTCTTGTTCTAGCATAGGGAGCTGGGGCAGAGTATCTCCTCATGTACTGGGGGTCTTTGAGAGATAGTTCCTGTGAAATTTGGGTATAGGGGAGACAAGCAGGTGTTTTAAATCCTGCAGTTCCTTGCCTTTTTGCTGAAGGGCCTTAAATAGTTCAGCCACTTTAGATCCAAAAAGGGCAGAATTATCCAGGAGGGCATCCAGCAATTTGTCCCTAATATCATTGGGTAAGGGATGAAGCCTTAACCATGAATATCTTTTAAAAACTGAAGCCGAGGCTACAGACCTGGCAGAAGCTTCTGCAGCATGATAGCTGCATCTAATTGAATGTCTAGTAACTTGAGAAGACAGAGAAATTATACTGAAGATTTGAGCCTTGGAAGATGAGTCAGGAAGGTCAGCTAAAAGCTTGGTGGCCTGGGTCAAAACAGCCAAGGCATATTTCGACATATGTGTCTGGTAATTCACTGTCCTAAAGGCTAGGGTAGCAGAAGTATATACCTTATTAACAAGGCACTCCATGGCCTTACTGTCCTTGTCTGTAGGAAAGACAGAGGTGGAGGGAAGAAGCTTTGATGGCTTTTGTCTGCTGAAACTGAGGCAGTGGCAGGGTCAGCAACAGGACATTTTATCAAAAACTTTGCCCCTTCAGGGACTCTGCAAAACCTGTCAGGCCTTCTAGAGACAGGTGGTTGTGAATTAGGATTAACAGAGGCAGCATTAAAAGCATCCAAGAAAGCCAGTAACACTGGAAGAATTGCAGAAAATGCCAGGCTTTCCATTTGCAGAAGCTCATAATATCTTTTTTGGACCTCTGACATTTCAGAAGAGTCTCACTGAAAATGTTCTCTCATTTTAGAAATTGTCTCCCAAAGGTGAGGTCCTCTCCTGGGGAGTTAGCCTCAGCAGATTCATCCTCTGGAGAAGCATACCCAAGAGGAGAAGGCATCTGAGAAACATAAGATAGAGAATCTGCTGAAGAGGACTCTGAGGAGTCCTAAGCTTCAGGCTGGATAATTTCCTCAGCCTGAGGCCTAGGACTGACAGGAGGAGGACCAATCTGTGGGGAAACATGAATGGCAGGCATTAGGGCCATAAAGGCATTAAGCATGCTCTGTGAAAAAGCCTGCCAATCAGGCTGGCTTTCAGCAGGAGGGGAGAGATGCTTTGTTTTGTGTTTCTTTTTCACTGAAGGCCTAGTCTTGGAGAGGCCTACAATCTGTTAGCTGGGAAGGAGTGGATGCAGTAGAAGCAGTAGTGCAGCTGCAAGAACCTGAAGTTCCTCCTCATCGTCAGCAGGCAATGTCTGCAAGCCCTCCCCAGACATGCCTTCTGCCCTAGGTTCTGCACCCCCCCCCCCGAGGGGTACCAGCTATACCTGTAACAGCAGATTCTAAACCTTCCTCCAGGTGAGCATCAGCCACAGGAGGGACATCTGGTGGAGAAAGGACAACAGCAATTTCAGTCCTGGAAACCTTGGCCTTCTTTTTAGGTGGTTCTATTGGCTGACTGGATGACACTTACATCCCTAATGCCAAGTGTTTAAGACGCTGATTCTCTAAGTAAATATTCAAAGTATGCAGATGACTGCGGAGTGTCTTGGGGATGAAGGCCTAACAGATTGCGCAAGTAAGATGGTCAAAGGTAGGCCCTAGACAGAAAAGACAGAGTTCATGGGCGTCCTTAAGGGGGATCTGACGACTGCACCTGCACTTTCCCTTTCTGGATGGCATGTAACCTAAACAGACATGCAGTGACAAAAAGGAATCAGGAACAGCCCAGATGGGGTACTTATCTTAGAAACTTATAGATTCAATGGTGAAGATGGCTCAAAGCACTGATGTTCGACTGGTGGCAGAGAAGTTCTGAGGAAAGGTATGTGCAGACATCACTTTAATCCCCCACACTGCCTAGGTCAATGTCAAACGTCTCGCGTACCTAGCAGTGACTACAAGCTTTTATATACTGGCTGGAAGTTTGGCTAGCAAGCACAGGATAACCCCCCCCCCCCCCTTTGAACCAAGAGTTTGGAAAACAGCAACATGAGAATAGAAGGACATCTACTACTACAAAACAACTATATTGCAAGGTGTAAGCAGACTTTTGTTTCCATACCAGAAGGGACAACCACTGCCCTATTCCCACTGACCATCATGAAGGGTATTGTGATAACTGTGAAAGAAAATGTAAAATACTTAAAAAAAATACATTGATTTAAATATAGGATTTCAGTTAGCCTGAATGTATAGATATAGTGAAGTAACTAAAATATACACCTGGTTAATCAGGGTGTAATAGCCTTTTAATTTGCTTTGTCAGACACCATTTCCACCCAACACATTTCCAAGTCTCTACCAATGAAGCACACTCCCAGCTAAAACTCTCATCTCTGAAAGTGTAACTCAAAGAAGTGAGACATTATGTTTGTGACTGTAGTAGCCACAATTGCCACATTCCCCAATTGACCTTTCTTACACAAGTGTATACTCACATACTATGGTCATATAATTATATTTCCAATCTATACCAGCTTGAAGCTGAAGGTTCTATTCTGTACCCTACCATATCAACACAGTTGCATAAACTTTTAAACAGCAACCTCTGCAGGCATCTTAAATAACCTGCTTTCTCAGCAGCATCTGTTTTAAGTCAGTCAGGTCCCACCTGTAAGTCATAGGAAGAACACAGTTTTACTTACAAGTGCTCAATGGGTTGTAATTCTCCCTGATAACAACTTCTCAGTAGTCTTCCATTAGCAAAATAGAACAAATGTTTTCTGAGAAAGCATGCCGCGCTGGTGGCACGTTCAATATAGTTCTTCTCTCCCAGCACTGCCCCAGCATGAGCAAAGCCTGATAGCATCAGTCCTAAAAAATCAGAAAAAAAAAATGTTTGTAACAAATAATGGTACATATCAAAACATAATTTCAAAACGTGTGCTATGTGCCACAGCAGAGTGGTCAAATAAACTTTGAGATATACTGATAAAAAGGCTCAGCATAGGTCTTTCATAAAATATGCACTCATAAGGGAACTTTGGTAAAGACAGCTAAACTATACCAGTCAAATGAGTAAACAATACAGAGAAACAAGTTAAACATCACTTGGTTGGGAACAAGAAAACTGATAATTCAGGAATAAACTCATGACAGACATCAACAAGCACTTTCCAAATGTTATTATGTGAAGGTAACTGGTTTAAAATTTGAGAGTGAGTTTAGTTTATCTTTTTGTGGTGGTATATGCAAATAAGAAGCATTGTAAAGAATACTGAAACATTAACAATTTCCTTTTGGGAATGAAACAGAATCATTGCTGAGAAAAGTTAAACAGACACTCAGAAGTACAGATGTGTTAGGACCTTGCCATAGTTGCAGATGTTGATACATGCTCACTGTTGTAGTCATCAGTACGGAGATTCCTGCCTGCAGAAGCCAAAGACCAGACTAACTTTCACAGCTTTACCTTCCCACTTTTGGCTTCATCTCACTCCCTCCACATCAATATCCTTGTGGCATAACAGGAATATCAACTGGTACTATTTTCTGATCTTTCTTACTCTGGCAGGGTTGAGAACTTATCTTATACCCCACAGCACAAGTGAAGCTAGAGGACTCATTCCCAGGGAATAGTATTCACATATGAGGCTCCGATCTACTTCACCAGACTCTAGTCATAGTTGGGGGGGGGGGGGGTCTGATGGGGAAGTGAGAGAGGTCTAATGGGGAAGTGAGAGAGAAAGTGGAGTAAATAAGGTGAAAGGATACCCTCCCCAACCCAGGAAGCACAGGCAGGAGAACAGAGGAGATTGGTGGGCAGTAACGCGAAACAGTGAATATACTTAAGCATCTACAAGTATGGCAAGATCATACATGACTGTATTACATTCTTCATAGAATTCACTGCTTTAGTCACCACTTCTGAGAAGATTCCTAGTGCATAAAGGCTAGTGGGTAACTGACTCTGAGTGAGCTATTAACACAGCAGACATTGGAGAATGACTATGACAAACCATGCCCTGGCCTTGGATGCAAAATTTAAATTGCAAAATTTGGAAAAGGTATTAACAGAGGCACAGATAGCTGCTTCTGAAATAAACCCTGATGCCCCTCTTATACCATCAATGTCTTCATATTGAAGTAAGAGGAGTCATTCGAAGCAACTGGAGAGAGTACATTTCAGGTGGTAGGTCTGGATGTGGGATACATGTAGGCTGGATATCTTACTGATCTTGACTGCAACAGTGCATCCAACGTCATTTTCTTCAGTTTTTCTTGCTCCAGATGTCAGGTGCCCCCAAGTAGGTAGGCAATACATATTGCTAATCAAAAATATACAATAAAAACAATACCTTCAGTTACCAGCAAATACACCCCAAAGGTTGTACAGGACAGAAAGGTATAGATAAGCCCAGCTAGTTCAGAGGGGATGGAGGGATGGTAACCTGGACTACAGCAGTGTGAACACTCTAACATCTACATTTATGGTAGGAACAAAAAGTACAGTTTTGTACCTACCATAAATGTAGATGTCCGATAGATATGCAACTGCAGTCATAACATATGGGTTGTCCTGCCTCAGGCAGCCCTCGGTCGGCTGGATTCCAAAGTCTGGGTCCAGCGTCAGCTGGTGTCGCCTCCTCTCCGTCAGAGCAGCTGGAGTATAAAGGCAGCGGCCGATGCCATCTTCTTCAGTGTTTCTTGCCCCAGATGCCAGGTGCCCTCCTAGGAAGGCTAAATTTGGTGAATGGATAAACAATTCCAGACATGCACAACAGTAATAAACAGATACACCATAGGAGATACCCCCAGCTAATAGGGAGGGGTAGTGGACCCATAAAGAAGGTTGCAGAGGGGTAGGAGGGTGGGAAAATCCGACTGCAGTTGCATATCTATCGGACATCTACATTTATGGTAGGTACAAAACTGTACTATGTCCTTCAAGAATGCAACTGCAGTCATAAAATATGGGTTGAATACCATAGCCAAGCTGGGGGTGGATGGAACTAAGAAAGGGATGGTGTAGCTAAAATGCCCTGCAGGAC
Source organism: Protopterus annectens (assembly GCF_019279795.1). Lineage (NCBI taxonomy): Eukaryota > Metazoa > Chordata > Ceratodontiformes > Protopteridae > Protopterus > Protopterus annectens. The sequence continues at coordinate 2,740,469 of NC_056745.1, read as the reverse complement.
TGCCGAAGCAAAGCCTGCTCAGGATCTGGAGTATAAGGGCAGGTTGTAGTGCTTGGTAAATGTATGCACGGAGCTCCATGTAGCAGCCTCTAGAATGTCATTTGTAGCCACTCCTCTTAGGAAAGCTGTGGATGTGGCTATAGCTCTGGTGGAGTGTGGCCTAATATTGGCTGGCACACCTTTTCCATGGAAAGAATAGCAGAATCTGATGCAGTGTCCAATCCATTTTGAAATTGTTTGTTTGGAGATTGCTTTTCCTTGTACTCCAGCAGCATAGGCTACAAACAGTTGGTCAGACTTTCTGGTGGCCTTAGTTCTGTCCAAGTAGTAACGTAGTTGCCTGTGTATGTCCAAAGTATGCAGCAGTTTTTCCCCCCTGTTTTGCGGATTGGGGAAGAAGGTAGGCAGGTGAATTGCTTGATTTAGAGATACCCTGGAAATTACTTTTGGCATGAATGTAGGATTGGTTCTTAGAGAAACTCTGTCCTGATGAAAAATGAGGAAGGGAGGTACTGCCGTGAGTGCCTGTATCTCCGAGACTCTTCTTGCAGATGTGACTGCCAATAGAAAAAACGTTTTCCATGATAGAAATTGCATTTCTGAAGTTGCTGCTGGCTCAAAAGGAGGAAGAGTTAATTTTTCCAGAACGAAATTGAGGTCCTATGCAGGTACTGGCTGTTTTCTGGGAGGTTTGATATTCTTTATCCCTCTTAGGAACTGTCTTAGCAAAGGATGTGAAAACACTGGTGGATCACAATTGTATTTTGCTGAGATTGCTGAGGCGTGAATCTTTATAGAAGAATATGAGAGTCCAGTATGAAACATTTCTGTCAAGTATTCCAATATCAGAGGTATACTCAGTAATGTTGTATCCTGACCCCTGTTGGCATTCCAGATGCTGAATCTCTTCCACTTGGCTGAATAGGTTTTTCTGGTGGAAGGTCTGCGTGCTTCCAGTAAGATCTCTTGAACTTTTTTGGAAAGAGAGAAAATGGAAGGACTCATGGTAACCTCCAGGCTGTCAGATGCAATGTTTTCAGGTTTTGATGGACAGTCCTGTACTTGTGTTGTGTTAGAAGCAGGGGCCATAGGGGCAGAGGCCACGGTTTGGTCCGAGTTATGCTCAACAGCAATGGGTACCAGTGCTGCCTTGGCCAGTCTGGAGCTATCAGGATGCCTGTTGGTTGTTCTGCTTTGATCTTCAGTATCACCTTGGTCAGCAGAGGTAGAGGAGGGAATGCATAAATTTTTAGGGAATTCCAGCTGAAGGAGAGAGCATCCGTTTTCCAGGCTAGAGGATGTGGGTCCTTGTGCAGAACTTTTCCAGGTGATGATTCATGTGAGAAGCAGAGATCTACGTCCGGTCTTCCCCATGTCATTGTTATTTGTGAGAAAATGTGAGGATGCAGCATCCATTCGTGTGGATCCAAGAAATGTCTGCTCAGCCTGTCCGCCAGTACATTGTCCTTGCCTGGCACAAACTGGGATTGCAAATGTATCTTCAGACTCAGGGATTTTTCCCAGAGAATCATTGTAAGTCTGCAGAGGGGATAAGAATGAGTGCCTCCCTGCTTGTTTATATACCACATGACAGTGGTGTTGTCTGTCCTTATTAGCAAATGTCCTTGTTGTAGTGATTTTTCGAAAGTCTCGATTGCATGTATCACTGCCAACATCTCTTTTTGGTTTATGTGCAGATGTCTTTCCCTTGGTGCCCATAGACCTTGAATGCATCTGCCCTCCATGTGCGCCCCCCATCCGTGATCTGAGGCGTCTGTTGTAATCATTTGACCTGCTTGAGGTCTGTTGAAGGACATGCCTTTGTTTAACTGACTTGCTTGAGCCCACCACAGAAATTCCTTTTGCAGACATGGAATGAGTGGGATTACGTCCTCTAGGCTTTGGCTGTGTTGGGACCATAAGCTTTTTAAGTACCATTGCAGCTTTCTCATGTGAAGTGTTGCCAAAGGTATCAGAAGAATGCAAGATGCCATGAACCCCAGGGCCTGCAGGATTTTCCTTGCAGTCAGCTGGGAGAGCTTTGCTAGGCCTTTGAAGTACTCTGGTAACTGCTGTTGTTTTTCCTCTGTGAGGTAGGCCATTTGAGTTTCTGTGTCCAGTTTGGCTCCTAGGAAAATAATCTGTTGGGATGGCAGTAGTCTTGATTTCTGAATGATGACTGTGTATCCCAAGGCCTGCAGTAGTTGAATGACATAGTCCAAGTTTGCTATTAAGGTTTGTTTGTTGTCTGCTTGTATGAGGCAGTCGTCCAGGTAGGGGTATATTTGAATCCCCTGGAGTTTGCAGTGTGCCACTACTGATGCCAGGCATTTCGTGAACACTCTGGGTGCAGTAGATAAGCCAAACGGCAATGCTGAGAATTGATAATGCTCTGTCCCTGCAAGAAATCTGAGGTATCTTCTGCAACTTTGTCTGACTGGGACATGCAGGTATGCCTCCTTGAGGTCCAGAGTGACCAGCCAAGACCCCTTGCCCAGCATGGGAAGGAGTTGCTGCAACGTCAGCATTTTGAACTTTGGCACAATGGGAAAAGTATTTAGAGTAGACAAGTCCAGTATAGGCCTCCATTTGTTTTCTTTTCTTGGAACAAGGAAGAGTCTTGAATAAAATCCATGGCCTTGTTCCTGAGGAGGAACCCTTTCTATTGCTTTTATACTTAACAGCTTTGAAACGTGAGTGAGTGCCTCTGCCCTTTGATGATGTGGCAGGTTTGGCATGCCTTGTCTTATTGGTAAAGTATGGAAGTGGAATCTGTAACCCTTGTCTATTAAATCTAGAATCCAGTTGTCCTTGGTTAAGATATGCCAGTTTTTTGAGAATAAGGATAATTTTCCGCCCAAAGGTGCTTCTCTTTGAGCCTTTGTAGGCGGTATGAAAGTCAAGCCATTGTGATTGTCCTTGTGGTGCAGCTGGGCTGCCTGCGCCACTTCTTTGATTTGGAGGTTGCCATTGGCGCCCCCTGTAGGAACCTCGGTATTGCCCTCTACCTCGGGCACGCCTGTTTTTTCCCCTTTGAAACTTGTCAGAGTCGGGGAAGGACCAATTTTTTGAAGGCCAGTTTCTGCTGAACCTGGGTGGCTGAACCTGGAGGAAATCCTTGACTGTCTGTACTGACTTAGCTTTTTCCTCAATGGATTTCAACACATCTTGTGCATTAGCACCAAAAAGCTTCTGTTTTTCCAGAGGTGTATCAAGTAACTTTACTTTAACATGGTCTGGCAATGGCTGATCTTTTAACCAAGCATGTCTACGTATCACAGCCCCAGTCATAGCTGCCCTACATGAAGCCTCCAATGCATCATAACCACACTGAAGAAAGTGATTGTTAACCTGCTGAGTGTTATGTATATGATCCTGCAATGCTTTCTTATCAATAGGCTCAGGAGAGGCTAGCTTTTTCTGTAAATCATCCAGTAAAAAATCCTGGTACTGAAACATATGAAAAAGGCAGTTAAGTGACCTCATGGCTAGGGTGGTAGAGGTATAAACTTTCTTACCCCATCTCTCCAGGGACCTAGCTTCCCTATCCGCTGGCAGTGGATTTTTGGCAGTGGAAGTAGCCACTCCCTTGGGGCCCTGTGAAATAGTTTCTAGATCCACAGAGTGGGCCTTAAAGAGGTGTTTGTGAGTGTCAGGGACCCTATAATATCTGTCTGGCTTGACAGGAGCAGGGGGGAGAGAATCAGGATTAGCACTGGAGTCAGAGAAAACATCATCCAAAACATCCATAACTGGAGGAATAGCTAAAGGTCTGTGCTGGGGAAGCTTGAGGAAGGTACTTAGCCTTTTTCTGGAATCAGAGAATTCCTGACCCTGCCATTGAAAATGTTCCCTCATAGAGTGCAGGACTTCACCAAACGAGAAATCCTCTGGAGAGGAGGCAGAGGGAATTGATTCCTCAGCATCAGAGTCCTCATAGGCCTGGAAGGATTCTTCTTGGGTATCTGAATGGTCAGAATCCCCAGAGGTTTCATCTGAAGAGAGGTTGTCAGCCCGCTCAGTTCTGGGCCTTTTCTCTGCAGGTGGCTGAGATCCTCTGTCTGGGTGAGGCTGGGACCCCCTGATAAGAGAAATAAAATCTGCAGCAAGAGACATGATCTGTTTATCAGAAGAAGGGGCCTGAGCAGCAGGTTTAGGATGGGTCTTGGCCTGGCTGGCGGCCTTAGCACGTGCAAAGGCCTTGATGGACATGGATACAGGAGGCCTTGCAGCCCCACGTGCAGGAGTAACCTTGTCTACAGGAATGGTGTCGGGTAGATCCAGAACTTCGGTTTCCGGAGGAAAATCCACAACCGGCACCGGAGAGGTCTCCGAGACTGAAGAACGTGTTAGCGCTGTGTCGTCGGCCTGGAGCGGTTGAATTACCGTTTCCGAAGGGACCGAAGCACTAGCGGGGGGTTTAGGAGTTGCATCAGTGGTGGACGCGGGCCGAGGATGTCGGTCTCGGTCCTTTCATTTCTTGGTAGATTGAGTTGTCGGTTGATCAGACGGCATAATATATGCGAAAGATTCACCGAAAAAGTCTTCGGCAAATTCTGCCCGGCGCCTGAGAGTGCGCTTATTAAAGCAAGCACAGGCAGCACAGGCCGAGACGTCGTGGTCTGGGCCCAGGCAAGGAAGGCAGTAAGAATGGAAGTCCATATTAGGTATTTGTTTACCACAAGACAAAAGTACAGTTTTGTACCTACCATAAATGTAGATGTTCGAAGATCCACATTGCTGCAGTCCTTACACTTGGGTAGTCCGCTGTCCTTGGTCGGCCCGAATATCAAAGTATAAGGCTGACGTCGGTCAAGGCGCATTTGACTGACATCAGGACGTCAGGGTACAAATGCGCATGACCGACGTCATATCCTCAGTCTTTTCTTGCCCCAGATGTCAGAAGACCCTAAAAATAAAGGTCAAAACCAAAAGACAGCAAACAAACAACCAACCATCCTAGCACTAAAAATATGTACAATATATACAATATACATCATATTGACAACCCAACCCACACAACCGCCTCTAACTACAGAGGGAAGGAGGGAGGGTAAATTGGACTGCAGCAATGTGGATCTTCGAACATCTACATTTATGGTAGGTACAAAACTGTACTATGTTCTTCATCTCACATTGCTGCAGTCCTTACACTTGGGTAGAATCCCAAAGCAGAGGTAAGGGAGGATGGCCAAACTATAAGGAAGCAGGAGCTGCCAAAATGCCCTGCAAAACAACAGTGGCAAAACCAGCCCTGGATTTAGAGTAAAGTGGTAGGTGATAATGCCTAGAGAAAGTATGCACTGAACTCCAAGTAGCTGCCTCCAAAATATCCTTGGTTGCCACCCCTCAAAAGCTGTCAAGTGGCAGTAGCCCTAGTGGAATGAGGCCTAATCCCAGCTGGAATCTCCTTGCCATGATGGGAATAACAGAAAGCAATGCAAAACCCAATCCACTTAGAAATAGTTTGTTTTGACACAGGCTTGCCCTGAGAACTCAAAGCAAAAGAAACAAATAACTGCTGAGACTGCCTGAACCCTTTAGTTCTGTCCAAATAATATCGCAACTGCCTGTGTACATCTAAAGTGTGCAAAATCTTTTCCCCTTTATTTTGGGGATTTGCATAAAAAGTAGGCAAATGAATAGTTTGGTTTAAAGCCACACTAGAAACCACTTTAGGCATAAAGGAAGGATTAGTACGTAAAGATACCCTATCCTTATGGAAAATTAAGAAAGGCTCAACCGCCATAAGGGCCTGCAACTCAGAAACCCTTCTTGCAGAGGTAATAGCCAACAAAAAGCAGTCTTCCATGATAAAACTTTAATTCAGTAGTAGCTGCAGGCTCAAAAGGTTGTAGAGTGAGTTTCTCCAACACAAAATTGAGATCCCAAGCAGGAGTAGGAGCTCTTCGTGGGGTCTTATATTCTTTGCCCTCTAAGAAATTGCTTGAACAAAGGATGAGAAAACAATGGTGGGTCACAATCATAGTGAGCCAAAATTGCTGCAGCATGAACCTTAATAGAAGAGAAGGACAAACCTTTGTCCAGTAACTCAGTAAGATATTGAAGAGCCACACTTAAATTAGGCTCAGAAACATCAAAATCCTTTGCTGCACTCCAAAATAAAAATCTCTTCCATTTATCTGCGTACACTTTCCTTGTACTAGGCCTTCTAGCTTCCAAAATAACATTCAAAACTTGCTGTGGAAGTGGAGGGCCACTATGGTTCAAAACAGAATATGCCAGGCTGTTAGGTGCAGAGAGTGAAGCTTGACATTGAGCAAATGACTGTCCTCCTGAGACAACAGGTGTGGAATCGAAGGCAAAGGCCATGGAGGCTTCCGTACCAGGCTTCTCAGTAATGGGTACCAATGCTGTCGAGGCCAATCTGGAGCTATCAAAATCATCCTTGGCTTGTCTTGTCTGGCCTTCAGTAGTAACTTTGGGAGGAGAGGCAGAGGCGGAAAGGCATACACATGAAGATTGCTCCAATTGAAAGAAAGAGCATCCACTTTCCAAGCTGTGGGATGAAACCTTTTGTGCAAAACTTTGGCAGCTGGTGGTTTAGTGGAGAAGCGAACAGATCTATGTCTGGAGTTCCCCATGACACTGTCAATTTCTGAAATACATGAGGATCCAATTTCCACTCGTGGGGATCCATAATTTGTCTGCTCAACACATCTGCTAAGGAGTTCTGTGCTCGGCAGAAACCTTGCCTGAAGATTTAGCTGTAAACTGAGAGCAGTCTCCCACAAAATCATTGCTTGCCTGCATAGAGGATAAGAATGTGTTCCGCCTTGCTTGTTGATGTACCACATGACAGTTGTGTTGTCTGTTAGAATCAACACCTGCCCTGGAAGAAGTAAATCCTTGAAAGCTATTAATGCAAACTGGACTGCTAACATCTCTTTCAAGTTGATATGTAGATGTTGTAGTCTGGCAGGCCACTTGTCTTGTATCCACTTTCCATTCAGATGAGCTCCCCAAGCTTTGTCTGAGGCATCTGTCGTTAGAATCTGACTCGCCTCTGGCCGGGTCACAGAGAGTCCCTTGTTTAGGTGACATTCCTGAGCCCACCACCACAATTCCTTTTGAATGCAAGGTATTATTTGAATGACAGTGTCCAAATCCTGGCAGTGCTGTGTCCATACATTTTTGAGATACCATTGTAGCTTCCTCATATGAAGTTTGGCATTGGGAAGCACCAGAATACAAGATGCCATGAACCCCAAGGCTTGAAGGACTGTCCTTGCAGTCAGCCTGGACTGATGAGACAACTGATGAAAGTAAAGGGAAAGATTCTTTGTTTGTCCGGGGTCAAAAGGCCATCTGGGATGCTGTATTCAGTCTCACACCCAGAAAGCACATGTCCTGAGAGGGTACTAGACTGGACTTTATTTCGTTCACAGAATACCCCAGGCATCTTAGCACTGCTATCACATAATCCAAATGATGAAGAAGCTCGTCCCTTCCTTGAGCCAGAATCAGGCAATCGTCCAAATAAGGATAGATCTGTATTCCTTTTAACCTGAGGAAAGCTATCACTGGAGCCAGAACTTTCGTGAACACTCTGGGCAGTAGATAAGCCAAAGGGCAATGCAGAGAACTGATAATGAGAAGTCCCAGCTCGAAACGCAGATACTTCCTGCAACTCAGTCTGATAGGAACATGAAGATAAGCCTCCTTGAGATCCAAAGTTACCATCCAATGATCTTTGCCCAGCAGAGGTAAAAGCTGCTGTAACGTCAACATTTTGAACTTGGGAATGTCCAGATAAGTGTTGAGGATAGATAAGTCCAAAATTGGTCTCCACGTGTTCCCTTTCTTTGGTACTAGGAACAGGCGAGAATAAAATCCTAGGCCCACTTCTGGCATAGGGACCGGCTGTATGGCCCCTATTTGGAGTAACAGAGAAATTTGCTTGTGAGCCTCTATTCTTTGTTGAGGAGGAACGTCTGGCATGCCTTTGAAAGGAGGCAAGGTATGGAAATAAAACCTGTAACCGTGGTGTATGATATCCAATACCCATCTGTCTTGGGTAATTAAACTCCAATTTTCTTTGAAAAGTGCCAACCTTCCTCCCAAAGGTGCTGCCAGGCGAGAAGGCTCTGGCAGCTGAAAAGGTAGGTCATTGGGTCTGTTTACGAAAGGACTGACCCTGCCCTCACCAAGACTGTGCAGGACAACTCCCTGTTCTAGGCCTGAAAGAGCCCTGAGCTCTGCCCCTACCACGTCTAGATCTACCCCTAGACTGGGAATCATAAGAAGGATCGTCCACCCCTTAGTAGGCCAATTTCTACTAAACTTTGGAGGCTGAACCTGCAAAAATCTTTAACAGTCTGCATAGACTTAGCCTTGTCTTCCATTTTCTTTAAAACTGCCTCAACAGGAGAACCAAACAACACATCAGATTGTAAAGGAGCATCTAAAATCCTTGTTTTAACATGGTCAGATAAATTCTGCTCCCTCAGCCAGGCGTGCCTGCGAAGAACTGACCCAGTGGCAGCCACCCTAGACGAGGTCTGTACAGCATCAAAACCACATTGCAAAGAATGCTTACCCACCTGTTCAGAAACATGTACTAAATCTTGTAACTCTTTACAATCAATACCTTCCGCCAGAGCATCAACCTTAGACTTCAATTGTGAAAGGAGATAGTTTTGGTATTTCAACATGTGAAACTGGCAATTCAAAGCCCTCATAGTTAGAGTGGAAGAAGTATAAACTTTCTTTCCCCATCTATCCAAGGCCCTGGCCTCTTTATCTGTAGGAACCGGATTCTTGACAACAGAAGCCTTAACACCTTTAGGCCCCTGACTAACAGTTTCTGGGACTGCCCTAGGACTCTTAAGATACTTATGAGCTTCAGGCACCCTGTAATACCTATCCGGTTTAACAGGAGCAGGAGGCAAAGAATCAGGATTAAGAGAAGCCTCTGTAAAACATCTTCCACCACATCCAAAACAGGAGGTATAGCCAAAGGCCTATGCTGGGGTAAAACAAAAATTCCCTAAGCCTTTTCCTGGAATCAGAGAAGTCCTGACCTTCCCACTTAAAATGCTCCCTCATGGAATGAAGAGTTTCTGAAAAGAAAAATCCTCAGGAGGAGAAGCAGAAGGAGTAGAATCATCCACATCAGAGTCAGAATAAGGAGAATACTCCTGCAAGTCTTCAGCAAGACTCTGAAACATCCGAAGCCTGCTCAAAACTCCCTAGCTCAGGCTCCACCCTAGGTCTCTTATCAGGAGGGCAAAGAACCCTAATCAAAGTAATCAAATCTTCTGCCATTTTAAGCATATGCTTCTTGGGCACAGTTCCTGAAGAACTAGGGGTGACACCAACTGAAGCTAAACCTGGCCTGCCTCTGGGAGAAGCCTTGGAAACAGAAGGAGAGGGCCTAACCACCCTAGGAAGGGAGGGAGTATAGTAACCTGAGAAGCCCCATCAGCCTGACCTGCCTCCTGAGAGGCCACATCCTGCAATAACAAAGTCTCTCCCTGGGATCCCAAAGAAACCTCCGTGGAACCACCGGCTCCACCGACACCTCTAAAGAACCGGCGTCCGCGGACGGTTCTTCTAGCCTAGGCTTAACTGCTTTGTCCTTGCGCTTCTTGAAGAAGCGTCGGAGCATCCGGCGGCATTTTATAATTGCACCGCTTCGAAGACTAACCTGGCACAATCTAACCTTCTCTTTATAGTGCGCTTATTGAATCTAGCACAAGAGCGACACCCAACAACGTCGTGCTCAGGCCCTAAACAAGGAATACACAAAGTATGATAGTCTCTATGCGGTATCTGTTTCCCACAAGAAATACAATTATTCACTTTTTCTGACATCCGGTAAACCACTGAGGCAAGAAAAACTAAAATATTCCCAACGGGTACTTAGCCAACTTTGACTCGGTCTGAAACTCCGAAATCGAAAAATTTCAGAACGCCAACCGGCACTTGCAATGCTGCTTCTGCATCGGACCATGCGGCAAAAAAGACTGAGGATATGACGTCGGTCATGCGCATTTGTACCCTGACGTCCTGATGTCAGTCAAATGCGCCTTGACCGACGTCAGCCTTATACTTTGATATTCGGGCCGACCGAGGACAGCGGACTACCCAAGTGTAAGGACTGCAGCAATGTGAGATGAAGAACATCAATTATTAACTTTCTCAATTTGTTCTGACATCGGCTGAGGCAAGAAAAAATGTTCCCCAACGGGGTACTTAGCTTTTAGATGACGTCGTATGAAAACACAGGAGTTGACCGACCGGCACTTGTGAACTGCTTCTGCTTCGGGCACCGCGCGGCAAGAAAGACTGAAGAAGATGGCGTCGGCCGATGCCTTTATACTCCAGCCGCTCTGACGTCGGAGAGGAGGCGACACCAGCCGACGCCGGACCCAGACTTTGGAATCCGGCCGACCGAGGGCTGCCTGAGGCAGGACAACCCATATGTTATGACTGCAGTTGCATTCTTGAAGGACATCTGTACTATGTTCATCGTGTTACACTGCTGCAGTCATTACACTTGGGTAGAATCCCAAAGCTGAGGTTGGGTGGTTGGTCTATAAAGAGTTAGGATTGGCTAAGAGGCCCTGCAGAACTGCAGTGGCAAATCCTGCTCTGGATTTAGAGTAAAGAGGCAGGTGGTAATGCTTGGTAAAGGTGTGCACTGAACTCCAAGTTGCAGCCTCCAAAATTTCCTTGGTAGGTACTCCTCTGAGAAAGGCTGTTGAAGTGGCTGTTACCCTGGTGGAATGTGGCCTAATGTTATTTGGGACTGATTTTCCATGCTGTGTGTAGCAGTACCGAATACAGTGTCCTATCCATTTGGATATAGTCTGCTTTGAGATAGCCTTACCCTGTGATCCTGCAGCATATGCTACAAACAGTTGCTCAGTTTTCCTGAAAGCCTTTGTTTTGTCCAAGTAGAAGCGTAGCTGCCTGTGTATGTCCAAAGAATGCAGAAGTTTCTCCCCTTTATTCTGGGGGTTTGGATAAAAAGCTGGCAAATGGATGGTTTGGTTAAGAGCCACACTAGATACCACCTTTGGCATAAAGGTAGGGTTTGTTCTTAAAGATACCCTGTCCTGATGAAAAATTATAAAAGGTTCCACTGCCATTAATGCCCGTAGCTCTGAGACTCTTCATGCTGAAGTTACTGCCAGGAGCAGAGCTGTTTTCCATGATAAAAATTTTAGATCGGCTGTATTGACTAGCTCAAAAGGTGGTAGGGTCAGTTTTTTCAAAACGAAATTGAGGTCCCAAGTTGGTGTTGGTGCTCTCCGGGGCGGTCTTATGTTTTTAGCCCCTCTGAGGTACTGCTTTAGCAAGGGATGAGAGAATAAAGGAGGATCCGTGTTGTAATGTGCTGAAATGGCAGAGGCGTGGATCTTAATTGATGAGAAGGATAGGCCTCTGTCCAGCATCTCAGTTAAGTATTGTAAAATCTGAGGAATGTTTGGAGCAAGAGGGTCAAGGCTTTGAGCGTGGTTCCAGGTGCAGAATTTCTTCCATTTTTCTGAGTAAGCTTTCCTGGTGCTAGGCCTCCTGGCCTCCAAAATGACATCCATAACAGCTTTAGAGAGAGATGTTGTCTGTTTGATGTATCTGCCATGCAGCCAGGTTTAGGGTTTGAGCTGACCGTACAGGATATGACTGTTTTGTTGAGTCAGAAGGTGTGGAATTTAAGGCAAAATCCATGGTGGGCCTTCAGCCAAGTTCCTTAGGATAGGGTACCAGTGCTGCCGTGGCCAGTCTGGAGCAATCAGGATCATCTGTGGGTTTTTTTGTCTGGCTTTTAGGAGTACCTTTGAAAGGACAGGCAGTGGCGGGAAGGCATAAACGTTTAGGTTTTTCCAGCTGAACAGAAGAGCATCCACTTTCCATGCTTGTTTGTGATAAGTCCTTGTGCAGAATTTTTGTAATTGGAAATTCAGTGGGGAGGCAAAAAGATCTATGTCTGGGCATCCCCACTTTTGCGTTAACATGTTGAAGATTTGTGGATTCAATTTCCATTTGTGAGGGTCCATGATATTTCTGCTTAGATCGTCTGCCAGAGTATTTTTCCTTACATGCAGGGATTGTGCTTGTAGGTGAACTTGATACGTTAGAGCCGTGTTCCACAAGGTCATGGCTTGCCTGCATAGGGGATAAGAATGAGTGCCTCCTTGCTTGTTTATGTACCACATTACTGTGGTGTTGTCTGTCTTTAGTAGTAATTTTCCTGGATGTAGAAGGTCCTTGAAAGCTGTTAGGGCATTTTGAACAGCCAACATCTCTTTTTGATTGATGTGAAGATGCATCTGGTCTGTGGTCCACTTGCCCTGAATGCATTTTCCTGCCATGTGTGCTCCCCAGGTGTAATCCGAAGCATCTGTTGTTAGAGTTTGCCTGGCTGTGGGTTGGGTGAAAGGCTGACCCTTGTTTAGGTGACATGCCTGTTCCCACCATCGAAACTCCTGTTGTAGGCAGGGAATCATTAGCATTACTGCTTCTAAACGGTCAGAGTGTTGAGTCCAAACACTTTTCAGGTACCATTGTAATTTCCTCATATGCAGTCTGGCATATGGTATTAGTAGTAAGCAGGATGCCATGAATCCCAGGGCCTGCAGAATTTTTCTTGCAGGGAGTTGGGACTTTCTTGCCAGCATTTGAAAATATTGAGTTAGTTGAACTTGTTTGTCTGGCGTGAGGTAAGCCATCTGGGCCGTTGTATTTAAGCTGGCACCCAGGAATATAATCTGTTGCGAGGGCACTAGTTTTGACTTCTTTTCATTTACTGTGTACCCTAGAGAAATTAGCAACCTTTTTACAAACGCCAGATGCTGTAGAAGAATGTCCTTTGTCTCTGCTTGAATGAGGCAGTCGTCCAGATATGGATATATTTGAATTCCTTTTTGTTTGCAAAATGCAATTACTGGTGCCAGGCACTTTGTGAAGACCCTGGGCGCAGTAGATAATCCAAAGGGCAGTGCAGGGAATTGGTAGTGCATTGTACCAACTTTGAATCAGAGGTATCTTCTGCAATTTTGTCTGACAGGGACATGTAGGTATGCCTCTTTGAGGTCCAGAGTAACAAGCCAAGCCTTCTTGCCCAGCATGGGTAGAAGCTGCTGTAGTGTCAACATTTTGAATTTCGGAATATCCAGGTAAGTATTCAGAATTGAAAGGTCTAGTGTGGGCCTCCAGGCTTTGTCCTTTCTGGGGACCAGGAAGAGTCTTGAGTAAAATCCTTGTCCTTGTTCCTGTTGTGGTACTTTCTGAATAGCTCTCATGTCCATGAGGGCTGTAATTTGTTTCTGTGCCTCTGCCCATTGATTTTGTGGCAGGTCAGGCATTCCTTTTAGCCTTGGTAAAGTATGAAAGTGGAATCTGTAACCTTGAGACAGGATATTCAGGACCCATTTGTCTTGGGTGATTGTTTGCCAGTTTTGAGAAAAAAGTGCTAGTTTTCCCCCTAAGGGGCCCTTCCAAAAGGGACGTGCTTGGCATATGAAGGGGAAAGTCATTGTGACTGTTTCCTGTAAGGTTGAGACTTGTCCTCACCACCTTTTGGGGTTGAGGTGCCCCACTGTTGTTGTCTGTTTGAGCCTTGGGGTTGAGATCTGCCTCTTGGGCATCTGTATCTGCCTCTCTGTGGCCTGTCTGACACTGGAAAGGACCAATTCTTTGTTGGCCAATTTCTGCTAAACCGAGGTAGCTGTACCTGCAAGAAATCCTTGACTGTTTGCATAGATTTAGCTTTATCCTCCATTTTCTTTAACACATCTTCTGCCTTAACACCAAACAAAGTATCATGCTGTAAAGGAGCATCCAATAATTTTGCCTTAACATGGATCAGGTAAACTTTGTTCTTTTAACCAAGCATGCCTTCGAATCACAGAACCTGTAACTGTGGCTCTACAATAGGCCTCTAAAGAATCAAAACCACATTACAGAGTATGTTTTCCCACCTGTTCAACTGCATGCAATAAATCCTGCATTTCTTTACAATCAGGAGCTCCTGTGCTTGCAAGCATCTTCTGTTTTAACTGAGCCATTAAATATTGTTGGTACTTAAGCATGTGAAACTGGCAATTTAAAGCTTACTGCTAAAGTTGCAGAAGTATATACTTTCTTCCCCCATCTATCCAAAGCTCTGGAATCTCTGTCAGAGGGTACTGGATTTTTTGCAATGGAAGCCTTAACCCCTTTTGGACCCTAGGAAATAGTTTCTGGATCAGCAGAAGGGTTTTTGTAAAGAAACTTGTGAGAGTCGGGGACTCTATAATACCTATCTGGCTTCACTGGAGCAGGGGGCAAAGAGTCAGGAGATAAACTGGATTCAGAGAACACATCCACAATATCTAGCACAGGCTGAATAGCCAGGGGCCTGTGTTGAGGTAATAAGAGGAAATCCCTGAGCCTTTTCTTGGATTCTGAGTAATCCTAGCTTTCCCAATGGAAATGCTCCCTCATGGTATGTAAAGTTTCCCCAAAAGAATAATCCTCAGGAGGAGAGGCTGAAGGGATAGATTCTTCAGCATCAGAGTCCTCATAGGGAGGTAGAGAGTATCCCTGGGTCTGAAGAGGAATTGAAGGAAATGGAAACCTGATCAGAGGAGTCGTAGTCTGTATCATGCCTAGGCCTTTTCTCAGGAGGGGGATGGGAACCCCTGATTAGAGTAATGAGGTATTTGGCTTTGAGGTATTTGGCTATTTTAAGCATCTGTTTCTTAGGCATGGATGACTGTCCAGGAGAATGCTTGTTCTTTGTGTTTAATGGTACTTTTGTCTTGGCTGTTGTTTTAATGGTAAGTTGTGAAGGTCTGAAAACACCCTCAGAAGCCGATGCCTGCTCAACGGCGCCAGACCCATCTGAGGGATTAGTTTCCGTAGGCCCAATACCTTGAGTTTCCAGAGGCCTAGATGTCTCCACGTGGGAGTCGGAAGCAGCCTGTGGCTCTGAGGTAGCGGGTGTCAGGGGCTGCGAAAGCACCTCACTGTGAACCGGCGACTGGCCTAGAAGAGGTTTCGTCATTGGATTTGGACCTCGGATACCCGTCTTTATCCTTGTCTTTGCGTTTTTTTCGGTACTGAGGTCGTTAGGTGATCCGACTGCATCGTATAATTGAACCTTCGGCCAAAGTAGTGCAAAGCAAAATCAAAACGTCTTTTTACAGTGCGTTTGTTAAATCTAGCACAAAACCGACAACTAGTGACATCATGATCAGGGCCTAGGCATGGAATACAGTAAGAGTGGAAGTCCTTATGAGGTTATTTGCTTCCCACAAGAAATACAATTAATAACTTTTTCTGACATCGGTCCGAGGCAAACAAAAAGTTTCCTCAACAGGGTACTTAGCTTTATTGAAGACTTCGGATCTGAAATTCGACTTCGAAAATCTCAGGATTCGGCTGACCGGCACTTGCGAACTGCTTCTGCTTCGGGCACCGCGCGGCAAGAAAGACTGAAGAAAATGGTGTCAGATGCATCTTATATACCCCTGAAGCACTGACGTCAGGGAAGAAGCGACAGCAACTGATGCTGGACCAAGACTTTGGAATTTGGGCCGACTGCAGGACCGCCTGACGGCAAGATAACCCAAGTGTAATGACTGCAGCAGTGTAACATGATGAACATCTATACGGGTTATACCCTGCCATGGATATAACAGCCAGCCAGCTTCCAAAGTTTCAGGGGACCTTCTATGCCCCCAAACTGTTAGGCAGCTTGAGATGACTAAAAGATAAATTTGGGCATCAAGCCCATCAGTTTTCTTGCCAAAACAGAGGGAGGCTGAGTCATGAAAGGACAATGTTAGGAAGAATAAAAAAATAAATAACCACATGTTGACAAACAACACACCAAAAAGTAAGGGGGATGGGGGAAGGGAGTGGCTACTGCACCAGTGATCATTTGAGCATCTACTGTTATGGCAAATTTACTTACACAACTGTACTATGTTCATCATACTGATCACTGCTGCAGCAGCCTTAGCTACATGGGTGGATTACCTTAGCTTACTACACTTGCAAGGTGGAAAGAGAATGGGAATTACAAAGCCTGCTCTAGATTTGGAGAAGTTATCAAGCTTATAGCCGCTTACTAAAATTATGTACAGAGGACAAAGCTGCAGCTTCTAGAACACTTCTAGATTCTAACCCTTTCCACAAAGCCACAGATGAAGCCAAGGCCTTGGTAGAGTGGACCTTGACCCTGCTTGGAATTTATTTTTTTGTGGAGAGTATAAAGAAAGCAATAGCCTTAGACAACAATTTGAAAATAGTCTCTATTGGCACAGGCTGTCTCTTTGTACCTTCACAACAAAAGAAAAGTTGATTTAAAGATCCAAAGGATTTAGTTCTGTCAAGATAGTACCAGAATTTTCAGTGGACATCCAAGGTATGAAGTGTCCTTTCTCCCACATTTTTAAGATCAGTAAAGAAAATGGGGTTTAAAGTAAATTTGGATATAACTTTAGGCATAAAGGATGGATTAGTTCTCAAAGAAACTCTGTGTCTGTGAAAAATGAGATAGGATTGACTCACCATAAGAGACTGCAACTCAGACACTCTTCTTGCAGAGGTCAGCGCAATCAGTAAAACTATTTTCCCTGCTAAGAATCTCAAGTCAGCCAGGTTACTTGGTTCAAATAGATCAATTATTAAGCTCTTCTTACACAAAAGTAAGACCCCAAGAAGGGTGCACTGTTTTAATTTGAGGCTTCTTAAGTAAAAACCCATGTCATACATTTTACATTTTGACATGAGAAAGCCTTGAAAGAAGTGGATCCTTGGACAGACATACTTAAATGGTCAATATATCTGCCACACAGTATTGCTCGGACAGAATGAAGGCTGGCCATAGAGTGAGACTGTCTGTGAATCTGTATCCTAGGCTAACATGGTTAGTCTACAAAGGAATATGACCTGGCCCCCCCTAACCCCCCCACCTCACCTGAAAATGTACCACATGACTATAATATTGCATGAAACAACTTGAAAGGTCATGGGGAACAAAGGTGTTTCAGAGAGTTGGATACCTTTACCACGGCAAGCATCTCTTTCATATTTATGTGCTTGCATCAGTCCTAGATATTTATATGCTTGCATCTATCTTATATGTTCCACACACCTTGCACTATTATCCCTCCTGAAACTGTTCCTCAAGCAACGTCTCAAACATCTGTGATGGCTGACTGACTGCTTTGGAACAGGGAAGGAAAAGAGGAGAACCAAATTTAGGGATACTTGCTGTCTCCACCAAGAAATCTTTCTACTGACAAACCCTTGCACTGGGATTTGAAAAGACAAGGGATGCTGATGCTGGGACCAAAAAGACTTCAGATGCCAGTCTCTTTCTCATGTGGAGTCTTGCCAGACTTATGAGAATCATAGATGCAAAAAGATTCAAAATCCTGAGGTATTCCCTTGCACTGACCGAAGTTTAAATGAAAAACCTTACAGATACAGCTATAGATATAGACAAATTCTTTCCCTGTGGAAAAAATGCTTTTTGAACTGAGGGGTCCAGTTGAGAGTGCAGGAACACAATTGTGTATGAAGGTGAGAAGAAGGACTTTTGAATGCTTTCTTGTAATCCCAGCTTGTGAGAGAGATCACTCACCCAAGTTAAAGATTCCTGACACTTTGAAAAAGACATTGCAAAGGTAAGCAAGTCATCTAAATATGAAAACAAAATGGATACTCTCTAGCCTGTAATATGCTATTACTGGAACTAGCCACTTGGTGAACCCTCTTGGTGCAGTGAATAGTCCAAAAGTTAAAGCAGAGAAGTGAGAAAGTGATCCAGACACACAAACATTAAGAAATGTCTGAAATCTGGATGAAAAGGAATGATAGGATAAGATAAGCATGTAGTTACTAGGAAACTTGAATGAGGAAGATTTAACAGATTGTAAAGTGGCATTTTTAAGTTAGGTACTATCATAAACAGGTCTATAAAAAAAAATTCAGACTGGTCCCAAAGGATCTTCTTTCTCTGGCACTAAAACATCCTTCAACAAAAGCCTTTCTCAACTTGGGAAGGAGAAAAAAGAAGTTATGTCTTACCATAACTTTCCACCTGTATTGTTGATCCTCGTTCAGTCATTACGTGTGGGTATCGGTTCCAACATCGGAACCGAGCCGGCCATCTTCCAAGCTCGCGTCAGCTACAAACTCTTGACCTAAAACTCTTACCCAGAATTCCCCTCTCCCTGTTACCTTAGATTGAGTTTGCAAGTCAAAAGAATGTAGAGGCTACCTCTGGTCAAATGACCTAATAGAACCGGATGGTGAGATCCACTAGAAGCCACAGGAGGGGGAAGGAGGGAGGGTCGTAATGACTGAACGAGGATCAACAATACAGATGGAACATTATGGTAAGATGTAACTTCTTTACCTGATATAACATGTGGGACAGAG
Organism: Protopterus annectens; assembly: GCF_019279795.1. Taxonomy (NCBI): domain Eukaryota; kingdom Metazoa; phylum Chordata; order Ceratodontiformes; family Protopteridae; genus Protopterus; species Protopterus annectens. The sequence goes on along the minus strand of NC_056745.1, from coordinate 2,722,064 downwards.
TCCCCAGCTACCTTTATTCCTGGGAGGCTCTCATGGAAGGACATTCATGAGCACCATAGAACCAAAAGATGCTCTTCCCCTAGAAACCAAATCCAATTTGTAATGACTGATGAAGGTATGGGGGTAGCCCAAGTTGCAGCTGCACAAATATCATGTAAAGAAGCTCTGGCATGGAAAGCAGATGAAGTTGCCACCAACCTAGTAGAATGAGCCTTTATGGTAGTAGGTAATGGAATATTACATTGTCTATAAATGAAGGTCACAGTCTTTCAACCATTTAGCCAATGTGACCTTAGCAACAGCACATCCTAATCTAGGTCCAAAACAGGCCAAAAATAACTGGTCTGATTTATGAGAGGCCTTAATCCTGTTCAAGTAGAAGTGAATTTGCCTGTTAATATCTAGGGTATGTAGGCAATACTCTCCTTTGTTTGAATAGTTGGGGAAGAAAACATGCAATTCAATGGTTTGATTAATGGACATTTCAGAGATCACTTTTGGCCTAAAGGAAGAATTAGTTCTCAATGACACTCTATCTCTATGAAAAATCAAATATGGACTCTTGATGCATAAGACTTGAAGCTCAGAAATACATCTGGCAGAAGCAATGGCGACCAAAAACAAGGTTTTCCATGACAAGTATTTGAGGTCGCAAGAAGAAGCTGGTTCAAAAGGTGGCATTCTCAAAGCTTGTAGAACTAATGACAGGTCCCCATGGCTGAGTAGATTCTCTAAAAGAGAGTTTTAGATGATTCACACTTTTTATGAAAGTCTTGCATAATTTGTATGACATAAGAGAGGGGTCTTGGACACCATCATGGAAATTAGATATTGCAGCCAAATGAACTCTAATGGTAGAGGCCGATAGACCGGATTGAAAAAGGGTGGCTAGATACTGCAGTACTATCGACACTGGTGCTGAAAAAGGATCTACCTGTTTTTCTTTCGGCCAAAAAGTAAATCTTTTCCACTTGCTTAGATAAGTAATTCTGGTGGAAGACTTATGAGACGCAATAAGAATGTCACGTACTAGCAAAGAAAGTTCATTCTGCCTGGCAATCAAGGGAATTGGAGGAGCCAAACTGTGAGCTTCAGGCTGTCCAAACTGGGGTGAATCAGATTCTGCGGATGAGAGATCAATCCTGGAGTTGGATGGAGAATCCACGGTTGATCTAGCATGTGAGGCCAAAGGAAGGGGAACCAAATCTGACAAGGCCAATATGGTGCTATGAGGATCACTTTGCTCTTCAATCGGCGGGCTTTCTTCAGAAACTGGGGAATGAGGGGGAGAGTTGGAAATGCATAAAGTAGACCCGAGGGCCAATTGTGGACTAGAGCGTCCCTGGGTGACTGTCCCAGAGGGGGAATCAGGGCGAAATAGTTGCTGCATTTGTAGTTGGTCGGGGATGCAAAGAGGTCGCAGCAAGGAAGACCCCAGCGGTTGAAAATCTCCGCCGCTATCTAGAGATTCAGGGATCACTCGTAAGGTTGTAGAATACACCTGCTGAGTCTGTCTGCTATCATGTTGGAACTCTCAGGAATGTGCACTGCTAGAAGAAAACAGTTGGTAGCCATTGCCCATTGCCATATCCTCATGGCCTCTCAACAGAGTGGGTAAGATTTGGTTTTGCCCTGTTTGTTGATGTACCAGACCACCGCCATGTTGTCGGATTGTATCTGAATAGTCCCAGACAGCAGCAGGGGATGGAATGCTTGCAACGCCAGAAGCACCACCCTTAGCTCTAGAACATTTATATGCAGATGGGCCTCCATTTCGGACCAAGTACCTTGGACTGTCTGTCCCTGACATAACCCCCCACCCCATCAGGGAGGTGTCCGTGGTCACTGTAGCCTTGGGCTATTGGGGGGAGAAGGGGCAAGACCATTGTGACGGGTTGTGGGCCATCCACCAATTTAAATCCTGTTTGCATCTGTGAGTTACCCGAATCTTGGCTGAAAGAGGGTACTGAAAGGGATACCATTGGGTGAGCAGTAGCCATTGTAGAAGCCTCATGTGGAACCTGGCCAGGGGGACAATGATGATGGAGGCTGCCATGGAACCCAACAACTGTGAGCTGTGGACTTCTCCCTTGAAAGAATTGGGATCAGTTGTTGCTTTATCCTTAGAATTCTGTGCTCTGGAATGGATGCTCTGCAATTCTTTGTATTCAAGATGACCCCTATGAATTCTGTGGGCTGAGATGGGGTGAGATTGGATTTTTGCCAGTTTATGGTTATGCCTAGCCTTTCTGCAGAGAGGAGAGAGTATGCCAGGGCTTCTTCCAATAGATGTCTGGTGGGGGTGCAGATGAGCCAGTCGTCTAGGTATGGAAACACCTGGAATCCTTGTTGTCACAAGTGAGCTGTGACAACTGCCATGCACTTTGTGAACATGCTGGGGGCTGTAGAGAGTCTGAAGGGCAGTACTCTGGACTGGTAGTGACTGGCTCCTACATGGAAGAGAAGGAATCTTGATGGCCTGTCCACTTTTATGTGGTAGTACGCATCTTGAAGATCTATCGAGTACATCCACTCATCTTTTTTCAAAAGCGGAAGGATATGTATTGTGACCATCCGGAATTTTTGCACTCTTACAAACTTGTTCAGTACGCTGAGATCCAAAACTGGTCTCCAGTCCCCGGTTTTCTTTGGCACCAAAAATAGTCTTGAGTAGAATCCGGATCCTATCTGGTCTGGAGGGACTATTTAGATGACTCTTTTTCTTAGCAGCTTTGATATCTCTAATGTTGCTTCTTCCCTTTGACTGGGTTGAATGTCGGGTAAGTTTGTTGGGGGAGTGGGACAAAGATCGAAGGGAATATGATAACCTCTGGTTATTATCCTTTGTACCCATGAATCGGTGGTGATGGTTAGCCAGGCAGAAGGGTACAAAGAGAAACGACCCCCAACCACTTCCAGAGGAAAGCAGTTGGGCCGCTCTTCAGGAGCACTGGTAGGACTGGCCAGAGAAAGAGTCCCTGGAACCCTGGTTATGCGGACCCCCTCTGCCCTGAAAAGGGCATCTTCCCTGTGAGTTTCACCTTCTGCCTCTAGGGGAGAACTCGGCCTGTGTGTCACGGAAAGGACCCTGAGACTTTTTGTACCATATCTTCCCACTCTTCTGTTTTCTTGAGAAAACCTGTTGAGGGGAAGAATAATGGACACCCACGGCAGAATGGGTATTACCGCCCTGTTCACATCTGGCCAGTGTGCTTTTAACCTTGGGTCCAAACAATGAAGAGGCTTTGATGGGAGCGCTGAGAAAGGAAGCCTTGAAGGGTTCCGCGAAATTACACAAGCACATCCAGGCATGTCGTCTCAGAACAATGCCTGAACTCGCCACTCTAGCTGCTCCTTCTGATGCGTGAGATATCAGCGCATGGAGGAGTTAGATATCGATTTAATGGTGGCTAGCTGAGAGGCCACTTTGTCACTGACCTGATCAGACATGGCACCAGCCAAAGTTTCAGAGAGCTCAGAAATTAAATCTCTTTGAAGCCTGGTAAAGTGTGCCATATAGTTCAGGGACCTGATTGCAAAGGTCGCTGATGCAAAAGTACGCTTTCCTATTCTGTTCAGAGCCCGGGACTCTTTGTTGGGTGGATGGACAGTCTGGCTTTCTTCGTCCGCCAGGTCCTTTTTAGTTGTGGCCGCCACCACCAAAGCATCTACAGGAAGACCTTTGGACCAATGGGGGTCAGTAGCAGGAGGGGACAAAATTTTATCTGGCCTCCGGGGAATGGCCTCAACAGTGTCAGGAGATTTCCATGCATGCTTCATGAGTAGCCGGAACAGTTCATCAGCAGGTGGAGTAACCCGGGAGGTAGGGGCCGGGCGCGAAAGGCCTGCAGGAACACAGACTCTTCAGAGGTCAGGTTCGAGGGTTGCCAGTCACCTCTCTGTTTAATAATTTCAAGAATATCACCAAAGGATACCTCAGAGGCTGAGCGAGGGGACCCTTCCCCATCATCAAAGTCTGTGTCTTCAGTAAGGGACTCCTCTGTAGAGTCTATGTGCTTCCTCTTGCACGAGTTTTTTTGATGAACTTCCTCAGAGAGAGAAGCTGGGGAAGACAGCGCAAAAGGGGTTTCCTGTGGGAGTATATCCTGAGGCCCTTGTGCCCGGTGTCCACCAGGAGCAACTTGTGTACATAGCGGTCCAGAGGAGGGCGGGGAGAGTGATAGCACAGGATCGCCAGTCAATGCCAGAGCCTTCTCCATTAGCTGGAAGGCCGGTCCACCTGTAGAGGGGTGAGTGTCTAGGACAGGGGTCACCCCTCTCCTAAGTGGCTCAGCCTGTCAACTCGGAGTCCCTGGGTGGCTGTGTAACACCAAATTACGTATGCCACAGCTGACATCCTGGGTCGTAGCAAAACTCTCCTGCCACGAATGCAACTGCAGCTGCTTAGTGAGGTCTATAAAGGGAACCATAGAGGGGGAAGACTGTGCTATATCAAGGGGCTTCAAAGGCAATGAAGGAGGAGAATAAATAGGCGTCTTTGGCAAAGGGTGATCACTTCCTCAGGAAGGATAGGTCCTGGGGGGGGGGGGATACCTCTGGCCAAAAGGACTTGATCTACAACACGCAACACGTTGTGTTCAGTGAAGCTTCTAGTGGATTTCACGGACACGGCTCAGGGGGAGTCAGGTCTATCCAAAGATGGAGCTAGTTCAGTGCCCACCTTGCAGGTCTGCACTGAAAACAACGGGGCTGTAAAGGACTGAACTACAGGAGTCTGCACCGAGGAAATCATCGGTTCCGAAGTCATGGTCTGCACCGACGATAAGGTCGGTACCGAAGTGGTTGTCGGCACTAAGGCTGGAACTGAAAATATCTGTGCTGATAACTGAATTGTCGGTGCTGAGAGGGTAGTTGGTGCCAGGTAAGTTGTTGGAGCAGAAAGGGCAATGGGCGTCAAAAAATCCATTGACGTCGTTAACAGTCTGCATCAACTGGACAGTCGGTGCCAGTAAAGAAGTCTGAACCGAGGAGCCCCTCGGAACCGATATGGTAAAGGGGCATGCTAGTCGGTGCCGAAGTCACAGATGGCGCCGATGGCCTCAGTGCCGAAGGTCTAGGTACCAAAAGTGCTGGAGCCAAAGAAGTCAAATCTGAAGTGGAAAGCTTAGCGTTCTTGGGTCTTGGCTCGTGGGAGACCCCAGCAGGGGACAAAGGAAGAGACTTGGCCTTTATATGTTCATCACTCTTTTTCTTATGGGATCTAGGAGGGGTTGAAGCCTCTGACCCAGAAATAGCCTCTGAAATATGAGATTTAAGTAGCCCCTTCAGTATCAATTTATTTTTTCTCTCAATCAACGTCCTGTTAGAGAAATTCTTACAAATCCCGCAGGGCGGGTCAACTGTTAAATGAGGCACACCCAAACAATAGACACACAGGGAATGTGCATCTGAAACAGGTAATTTATGGCCACAATCTGAACATCTTTTGAATCCTGGACTACCTTTTTTATCTGCCATGTTAGAAAGAAAGAAGGAAAAACCAGAAAAAATACCAGCAACGGTACAAGAATTACCCAAAGGTAAGCAGGAAAGGGGGTTTACCAACGATGGTAAACAAGAAATTACCTTGTGGTAAAGAGGAGGAAAGGAATTGAAAGGATAGTCGTTAAATGTGATGAGGTAAGAGAAAACTATCTAATAACTTTTTTGCAAGAAAAGGTAGTTTTAGAATTTAGTAAGACGAAAAATATTGCACTTGGCTCAAGAGAAGTGGTTTGACACAACCGAATGGTGATGCGGCAAACAAAATCTGAGGTAACAGGGAGAGGGGAATTCTGGGTAAGAGTTTTTAGCTGGAGAGTTTGTAGCTGACTTGAGCTTGGAAGATGGCTGGCTCGCTTCAGAGGTCGGAACCGATGCCCACATGTAAGGAATGAACGAGGATTAACAATATCAGATCTGGGTCTGTCACTCTCATGAATAGCATATAATGAAGGACAAGTGGAAATGAGACAGTCTGGTCTGGTGGATGAGGGATAATCTCCTGGCAAGGAGGAGCATCCTCTCACTGCCTTCTACAATCTTCCCAAATGATCTTCGGAACCCATTTGTCTGAAACTATCTGTTGCCAAAGAGAAAAATGGAAATTCAGACTTTCTGGAAGGGAAAAGGGACTGGCAGAGTAGGAGGGGTGAACAAAGTCTCTTAAATAGCCAAACTGATTAGTTGTACTGTCCTTTACTTTGGGCATTCCTGAATTTTAGAAACACCCTTGTCATTATGCCAACATTGAATGAGAAGTTACAGAATCCCTTTGAAAATTAGAAAACTGTGGGCAGACAATCTTACAAATTCCCCGACTTAACGTCCTCTTTTCATCACACTTTTTTATCACTTCTGCAGCAAAGGAACCAAAAAGTAAATAATTATCCAACAGAGAAAATAAAATCTCGTTATTAACATCTTCTTGGGAGATTCAGAGACTGCAGCCAGGTAATCCTCCTCAAAAAGTACCAGAGGTCATAGCCCTGGAAGAATCATCAACAAAGTCATACACACTCTGTAAACAGACAGCAGTGACTAGTATAACAGAAGAAACTAAATTTAGAGCAAACAGTTTTCATTCAAAATGAGAAGTTATGTACCTACCATAACGTTCCATGTTAGTTGTCTTCTCTCGCCTTCTTTCTTGCTTGATGGGTTCGGAGCCGAGGATCCGGCACTTGCTAAGCTCGAGAATCACTTTTACCAGCTCGAGGCAGCCCCATATCCCATGATGCAAGGCGGTAAGTACCCAGATCTCGTTTGATGACAATAGACAATAGCACCTAGCATAAATAACTTCCAAAAGGAAGAAAGAAGGAGAGAAAAAAGCCTGAAGGATGGTAGGAGGACCAGCACTGTATGGTCTTCAGAAGCATACTTCCCTGAAGAAAGAAAGGTCTGTCCAGGCCTGGGGGAAGGAGGGAGGGTCGCAAGAAAGAAGGCGAGAGAAGACAACTAACATGGAAAGTTATAGTAGGTACATAACTTCTCAATGTTAAGTTGTCAATCTTGCCTTCATTCTTGCTTGATGGGACCGCGTCCCTAGCACCTCTATCCTGGGTGGCTCAATGGAACAGACTCTTGAGAACTGTAGAGCCAAAACTGGCTCTGTCCCTGGAGGCCAAATCCAATTTGTAATGGGAAACAAATGTATGAGGAGTGGCCCAAGTGGCTGCTGCACAAATAGTGTCTAATGGAAGTCTAGCTTGAAAAGCTGTGGAAGTGGCTAAGCTTCTGGTTGAATGCGCTTTAGGTTTCGAGCACAGCTGTTTTCCCCTGAGCTGATAAATTTCAGAGATGACAGAAGAAAGCCATCTAGACAAGGTCACTTTTGAGACAGGAAGGCCTTTCTTGTTATCAGCATAAGAAACAAAGAGTTGATCGGATTTCCTGAATTGTTTTGTTCTGTCCAAATAATATCTGAGATGGCGGTGGACATCAAGATAATGTAATTTTTGTTCCGATCTGTTTGAATAGTTTGGGAAAAATACAGGAAGATGAATAGCCTAATTCAAATTAGTCTGAGGCGACCTTAGGCAAAAAGGTCGGATTAGTTCTCAATGATACTCTATCTATGTGGAAGACTAAATAGGGGGGGCGAACAGATAGAGCATGAAGTTCAGACACCCTCCTAGCCGATGTAATAACAACCAGGAACAAAGTTTTCCATGAAAGAAATTTCAGGGAACATGAAACAGCTGGCTCGAAGGGAGGAAGAATCAAGGATGTCAGCACTAAATTTAGGTCCCATTGAGGAGGAGGACTCCTGATTGGAGGTTTCAGGAGAAAAATTCCTTTCAAGAAGGCTCTACAAAGCCTGTGGGACATAATGTTGTGATCTGCGAACCCGACATGAAAGTTCGAGATAGCAGCCAACTGAACTTTGACCGTGGAAGAAGAGGAGCCCGCATGAAAAATTTCCGCTAAGAAATCCAAAACTGCTTGTACTGGAGCAGTGAAGGGATCAATATTTTTGGCTTTTGCCCAATAAGAAAAACGTTTCCATTTGCTAGTATAAATCCTCCTAGTAGAGGATTTTAAGGAAGCTACTATGATGTCTCTAACAGGATTAGAGATCATAGGAAGCCTGGCTAAGGAAGGAAGTGGAGCAACCATGCTGTGAGGTTGAGAGAAGGGATAGACCGGTGCAGCTGACCCGATTGGTGAATCAGAAGGTCTGGCACTGGGTCCAGATGCCACGGCTGCACCAAAAGGTGACGATGGAGGAACGGAAACCAAATTTGTCGAGGCCAATAAGGAGCAATGAGAATCATTTTGGCTCTCAAAACGGTGGCTTTCTGGATTACTTGTGGAATCAGAGGAAAAGGAGGAAAGGCATAAAGAAGTCCCTGGGGCCAATCCTGGGTCAGAGCATCTCTGGGGGGATGGCCTGGCAGTGGGAAGAGGGAGAAGAAGTCTGGGCATTTGCTGTTTTGGGGAGTAGCAAAAAGATCGCAACATGGGCCCCATTCTAGAAAAATCTCCTCCACTATAGATTGTTTGAGAGACCACTCGTGAGGTATGAGAATAGCTCTGCTCAATCTGTCCGCTAAAATGTTGGTTTTCCCAGGGATATGCGTTGCTACCAGAAACCGATGAGAGGAGATCGCCCATTGCCAAAGTCTGAGCGCTTCTCGACACAAGGGGTAGGACTTGGTTCCGCCCTGTTTGTTGATATACCATACTACAGACATGTTGTCTGTGTGGACTGCAATTGTCCCCAAGGGAAGAAAGTCGTTGAGGGCTTGCAACGTTAAAAGCACTGCTCTCATCTCTAGGACATTTATGTGCAGGTGGTATTCGAACGGTTGCCACGTTCCATGAACCATCCTGCCCTGATAATGCCCCCCCCACCCGATCAGGGAGGCATCCGTAGTGACAGTGGCTACCGGGGCTGGGGGTACAAAGGGTCTGCCTTGGTGAATCTGTGGAGAAGTAATCCACCAAGAAAGATGATTCTTGCAAATCTGTGTCACCAGTATTTGGTGACGCATCGGAAGTTGTTGGTAAGACCACTGAGTGAACAACATCCACTGAAGAAGGCGCATATAGAAGCGGGCCAGGGGAAGAAGGGTAATGGCTGCAGCCATGAGGCCCAACACCTTTAGAACCATTCTGGCTTGTACTTTCTTGCTGGCTAGGATGATTCTCACGTGACTTTGTATATTTGAGATTCTTTGGTCTGTGAGGGTAGCTGACATCCGAACAGTGTTTAAGTTTGCGCCTATGAAAGTAATAGACTGGCAGGGCAATAAGGAGGATTTTCCATAGTTGATCGAGATGCCCAATTGAGTGCAAAGATTTATTGTGTAATCCCTGGCTTGAAGAAGCTGATGCCTGGTGGTGGCTGAAAGGAGCCAGTCATCGAGATACGGAAACACCTGGAATCCTTGACGTCTCAGGTGAGCCGTGACCACTGCCATACATTTGGTGAACACTCTGGGGGCTGTAGTGAGACCAAAGGGCAGGGCTCTGAATTGGAAATGACTGGACCCCAGCCGAAAGCGGAGAAACCTTCTGGAGCGTCTGTGAATTTTTATGTGATAGTACGCATCCTGAAGATCTATTGAGCACATCCAGTTGTCCTTCTGTAAGAAGGGCAGAATTGACTGAAGTGTGACCATTCGGAATCTTGTCTTTCTCACAGACTTGTTGAGTCTGCTGAGATCCAATATTGGTCTCCAGTCTTTTTGGGGACCAAAAAGAACCTTGAGTAGATTCCGGGCTCTGAATGGTCTGTTGTAACTGGCTGAATGGCTCTTTTTTGCAGAAGTTTTAAAACTTCTAACTCTGCAATTTCCCTTAGACCGGGTGGTACATCTGGAAGGGAATTTGAGTGAGAGAAGGGAGTTTCCTCGAAAGGAATTTTGTAACCCTCGGATATGATCGACTGTACCCATCTGTCTTGAGTTAGGGAAAGCCAGGCTTCTGGGTACAGCGATAGTCTTCCCCCGACTGCCTCCAAGGATGGACAGTCGGGCAACATCTCAGGGATGCTGAAAGGGCTTGTCAGAGAGAAGCTCTCTGCTTCCCTGGTTTTGTGGACCCCCTCTGCCTCTAGAGCGGCATCTGTTATTGTTACCCCTCTGTCTCTAGGGGTAAACTGACCACGTGAATCCGGCGCGACTCCTTGGGATTTGCGGAACCACATTTTGCCACCCTTCTGTCCTTTAGGGTAAGGTCTAGAAGGGGTGTAAAAACGGACCCCTACGGCAGAAAGAGTCTTGCCGTCCTGCTCACACCTGGTCAATGTTTCCTTCACTTGAGGGCTAAACAAAGCTGACCCATCAAAGGGAGAGTTTGTGAAGGACGCCTTAAAGGGATCTGCAAAATTACAGAGCCGCATCCAGGCTTGGCGTCTAAGAGCCACGCCTGTACCTGCGGCCCTACTCGCTCCATCTGCTGCATATGATATCAGTCGCATGGAGGAGTTAGCAATAGAATTAAGGGTTCCTAGCTGCGAAGCAATTTTTCTTGAGCCCCTGCAGCTGTGGGATCCTGTACTACTTCACCTAGCTCCTTAAGGATATCCCTTTGGAGTCTGGTGAAGTGACATAAGTAGTTCAGCGAGCGCATAGCAAAGGTCGCTGAAGAGAACATCCGCTTACCATACCTATCCATGGTCCTAGAGTCCTTATTAGGAGGATGGACAGGTGCGAAGGATCTGCAAGTTCCTTCTTAGTGGCAGCCGCCACCACCATGGCATCAGCAGGGACACCTTTCGTAAGGAATTGCTTGTCCGAAGGGGCAGTAATAAATTTAGACAGCCTCCTAGGAACTGGCTCTACAGAGTCAGGAGCAGCCCAAGCCTTTCGAGCAATAACCTGCATAAGGGGGTCGAAAGGCGGAGACACCCAGGAGGTGGAGGGCCGAGATCCAAACGCCTCCAGGTATACCGACTCATCCTCAGAGGGATTATTGGAGGGCCAGTTTCCCCTCTGTTTAAGAAGTTCTAGGATGTCTGAAAAGGAGACATCCTCAGAGGGGGATCTTGGGGATCCCTCCGACTCATCTAAGTCGGTATCTGAAGTGATAGACTCGGGGGAGTCTACATGTTTCCTCTTACATGTCCTCTTGCGCGGAGGATCCCCTGACTGATCAGGAGAATCCTCGGAAGAGGGGGTTCTTCCCAGTGGGGAAACCTGAGGCGGAGGATCTCTGGGTCCGGGAGCAAGAGAGATGGCAGAGATATCGACAGGCACCGTAGAGGGAGGAGCTAAGGGAACAGACTGCTGGCTGAGTCCAGTGGCCAGCACACTCTTCATCACCTCGAAGGCTCCCCTCCCAGGGAGGTCCGAGAGAACCCGTTCCGAAGAACCAGGAACTCCAGGGCCCACCGAAAGGGAAGGCTCCGAGGCAGATGTCGGAGCCGAGCTCATCAACGCCGAGGCTCCAAGGGGAAGACCTTCTGACCTCTCTAAATCATGGTCAGAAAGCCTGGATGACCTGGGTGATCGGCTCCGATGGCTCCGTTCTGAGAGGAGAGGAGAGGCCGGAGCCGAGAGTATCGGTTCCAAGGAAGGGGACCTGGACCTCTTCCTCGAAGGAACCATTGGAGCCAACGAAACATGGATGCCGTCGGAACTTTTCGGCACCGACAGAAGGTCTCGATGCATCGGCTCCGGCCGGAGCCGATACAGACATAAAGGTAAGGGTGTCGGAGCCGGTCAGCGCCGACACCGAAGCCTGAGCCACATGGTGTTCGGAACCAATCGGAGCCGACACCGATGTGACCGAACCAGTATCGGCACCGATAGCCATCGGTGCCGAGGGTTTGTGCAAACCAGGATCGGCTCCAGCCAGAGCCGATCTCGACTCTGAAAGAGTCGGAGCCAAGGCCGCAGGCTTAGACACAGAAGCCTGGGCCTTGGAAGACTTGGCAGTCTTACTCGGGGCCGACTTAGCCGGAGAGCCCTCCGGTTTAAGTAGGCCCCTCAAAATCAATTTGTTTCTCCTCTCCTGCAGGACTCTCTGGCTAAAGGAATGACAAATCGCACAGGAGTCCTGCAGGTGGAGAGGTCCCAGGCAGTATAAGCAAGAAGTGTGACCGTCTGTCAGAGACATCTTCTGACAGCACGAGTCACACTTCTTAAAGCCTGAGACCCTTTCCTTGGACATGGTTGCAAAAACACACACACAACACAGTCCCAAGAAACAGTTATCCCAAAAATAATCAGATAACTAACCTCTCACACACACACCCTAACAAGGGGGGGGGGGGGAGAAGACCTGACTAAAAAAATAAAGGAGTGAGGGATTTTCTAGTCAGAAAGGGACTTAATCTAACTAAAAACGTTAAAAATAAAGTGTTAGGATGAAAAAGGGGCAAAAATAGTAATATCTAAAAAACTTACCAGGAGCTGGCAAAAGGAGGACCTCATCAGCGAAGCGGCAAACGAGATCTGGGTACTTACCGCCTTGCATCATGGGATATGGGGCTGCCTCGAGCTGGTAAAAGTGACTCTCGAGCTTAGCAAGTGCCGAGTCGGAGCCGAGGATCGGCTCCGAACCCATCAAGCAAGAATGAAGGCGAGATTGACAACTTAACATCAAACATTAACATGTGAGCCTGTCAATTCAAAATTCTGAAAATCTGACTTGAAGAAGCATACACTATTTTCCATATCCATCAATAATGTCCGCACCATTATTAGAAAAAGAGAGGGATAAGAACGAAGTAACTGTTTAGCAGCAGTAAGAATAACTAAAGCTATAGCTGCTAGTATAGGAAGACTGTATAAAAAATTAAATAGACTGAGGCTGGCTATCAAGAAAAATACAACCAGAGATGCACACATCCTCCAAAGCTGATATAACTGGAGGAAATGGCGAAAGTTCAGAAAATTCCCTCTGTAACAGCTCATATCATTTTCCGAGAGACTGAGAAACCTCAGTTTACTCCCACTGAAAATACTGCTACATTCTGGAAATAGTCTCAGAGACAGAAGCCCCAAAGGGAGAATCGGAAACAGAGCTCTCCTCGGAGTCTGAATTAAAAGACTGAGGAGAAAACCGGGATCTGTCCCTTCCATCTTCCTGTCCAGATTCACTTTTTAATCTCTAAAGGGAAGGAGGTATCTTTCTTTCTTTTACCACAAAGCAATAAATAAAAAAGGATCAAAAGCTTGAATAAAATCCTGAGCTAGACCCAGGTAACTACTACAGTCTTAGGAAATGTGAGGAGGGGTAGATACATATTTAATTTTCTGTTCCTATTTGACAGAAGAAAACAAATGGGGCCAAAAGCATTACAAATGGCAGCAGTAGCTTCCCCAAGGATGAGCACAACATTCTGATAAAACAGAGAAACCCTCCCTGTTTCCTCTCCCAGGACCAACAAAAGTATCTCTCCCATGCCCGCTGAAGCGACCCCAACATTCACAGAGGATGTGGCTAACCCTTGGGTCCATAGTGGCTCTGGGTGCTACACCAGAGGGATTCAGGGTAAAAGATGAGTGGAAAAAGGTACAAAAAATGTCCACAACAGACTCACCCACCAGAGGCTGAAGCAAATTGCCAGTCTGTTGTAGTTGCAAAGGCTATTTGCGCTTAACTTTTTCTTTTTGTGGCTGGAAGAAGGACCTATCTTGGGGCTATTTGTGCCATAGTCAAATTTAAAAGCCACTGTTTTTAACACAAAAACCCAGTAAAAACACCTTAAAAGACTTCCTAGCCCCCAAAAGTAAAGTAAACAATTTTTCCACAGAAAAAAATGAACTTTTAAACTGACAGGAAAACAAGAGCGCTCTTGTTAAAAGTATAATATGCTCTCATGACAGTCCATTAAAACACAAACTCCTACCTTTAGAACAACAGTATTAATAATCAACAAAAATAATTGAATGGAAGGTATTCTCCAACGGGAACATCACTGCTCAGCAAAGGAGTTCACAGTCCATCCTTAAAAGCCTCAGAGGAGCATACTCTTCGGCGTCAGTAAAGTCCTGATGGGCTTGGTGCCCAAACTTGAATTAGTTATTTCAGCTCAAGCTGCTTAACAGTTTGGGCATGTAGATGGTGCCCTGAAGCTTTTGAAGCTGGCCAGCTGTTATACCATTGGCAAGATATAGCTACAAATACTGAAACACTGATCAATATGATGAACATCAAAGTAATTAACAGCACTCATCTCAACCCAAATATACTCCAAAAGTTGTAAGAGGGGATGGTTGGGTGAACCTGGACTGCAAAAGTGGATGCACTCTAATATTTATAATTTTAGTATACTCCTAACATAACTGTACTGTTTGTTGTGCTAATTCACTTGTCTCACTGCCTCTGCAAGTCTTTAAAGTGAAGAAAATCTTCCCATGTTACAATATTGGACTAAACTGGGTACTCAAGTAACACAAGTGATCTTTCCAAACACATTTTGTATTTCTACTTAAATAATGAATGAGGTAATGTTTCATCTGTGAATTTAGACCATTTCAACTGCCTTCCTATTAAGGGCCTTTTTTATAAACATACTGCCAGAGAATTCCTTGCAGTTCCCTGCCATCAATGAAGCAATTAGAGTAAATTTTGCAAATGGAATGAATAGCAGAAAACAGACAACTATTTAGGCAGATAATTTATCACATTCCATAAGATCATCATCACTTAAACAGCACATTTAGTTATGCAACCACTTTTCCTACATTTAAAACACAGTATATCTGCAGCTGATAATTTCGGTCTGCTACCACCATTTGACACAGGTTTTACTACAGGTTTAGAATGCATAAGAAACTCTGCCAACACAACAAATTTGTAAGCATTCTTAGACTCAGTCTGAAGCACCTACTTTCTTAAAATAGCAGGAAAAACCCTTTAAAATGTATCAGTGGCTAACATTTTCCTTGTTGTACTTCTAAGTATGTGGATCCTCAAGTTCTAATTATAACTTAAGTAAATGCTTTAAATCACAGCTATTAAACTTTTCAGTTTGTGCCTTGGAAGTAACAAACACCAACCTAAGGCAACAGTTTTTTTTTTTACTTCATCACACACTCAATATTCAGTCTCTGGACTGACAGAATTTTAGCAGTCACTCTGGTCCCTTATCTTCATAGGTTCATAAATTAGTAGTAGGCTAACTGCCCTTGTGGGCCATTTTAAGCCTATCCAATTAACCCATGTAAGAATCAAACCCAGCACTTTTCGTCTGTACGGCAAATATCTTAACCATCTCCTGCGGGATGTAACATTTGAAGGTTATAATATATGCAGTGATGTCTTTTTTCTTGGTTAGTTGCTTAACAGGCAGAAGTTTCTTAGGTTTCACCAGCGTTCTGGCAATCGGCAGCCTCCCCTTGGCTGTAGCAACAACAATAGTTTGAAACATTAGTCCTACGATCATCATCTTGGCACAGGAACAAACAGAGGTGTACTCTATAAAACTCCCAGCCAACACCTCAGGACTGCTCTTCTCTCCAGGTGGGGAGAACAATTTACGCAGCTAATGATCTTTCACTGCAGAGAAGGTACAAATCAGGACCTTTACTGGCATGGAAAAAAAATGATCCGTTTATGCAATTTTTGTACCAATTTGGTACAAAAAAATGGGTGTAGCAAAGACAACACATCCATAAAAACAACTTAGATGTATTAAAAAGAAGAAAAATAAAAGGATGGTGCAGACGCTCTTCAAATATAAATTACCAGTTTTTGTTAAATTCCATATATATATATATATATATATATATATATATATATATATATATATATATATATATATATATATATATATATATATATATATATATATGGGTTCATGTCAGTCCACCGACAAGTCGGAAGACCGACATTCACTCTACCGACACATGAAAAGATCGACAGCGCAAACACGGACATTTAACAGGTAAGACTTTTAATTTCGCTAATCATGCCTACCATGGTTTAGTAAGTGTGGCAGTGTTATGCATGTGTGGTAGGCATGATTAGCGAAATTAAAAGTCTTACCTGTTAAATGTCCGTGTTTGCGCTGTCGATCTTTTCATGTGTCGGTGGAGTGAATGTCGGTCTTCCGACTTGTCGGTGGACTGACATGAACCCATATATATATGTGTGTGTGTGTGTGTGTGTGTGCATGTATATATCTATATATATATATATATATATATATATATATATATATATATATATATATGGATTCACTTCATAATCTTGAAAGACTGAAATCTCAAATTTCAGTTTTTCAAGACCATGAAATCGAATCCACACAACACCGAAAGCCCAACACCGCGAAATTTAAAACATCAAACACACACAGCACTCACCAGACTACACCTATACCACAACACCCACACCACAAAATAAACAAATAAAACAACACACATCCACAAACGTACATCACAAATAAGCAGGAGGGTAAGCCCCCCTGCACCCCCCATGTGGAGGGCTGCGGCACCTCTCCTACTTACATATACTAACTCCAACATTGCACAAACAGAAAACAAAAACAAACTCTCACACACACATTCTACAGTCCCTCACACACACATCAGCACACTCACATACACTCAAATTCCCACCCAAACCCCTTACAAAACACTCACTTACCTCACATTACACCTAAATCCACACATGGCACCGCACACCATCCACATACAACCCCGGACATTACGCAGCGTAAAGCCATAACCACAAATTCGAGATATTAAAATTCACAATTATGCACTTTCGCTATTTCAAAACTTCGACTTTACAGTGTCGAGATACTAAGTGAAATACGACTATGGAGGCAGCGATGCGGGCACCTGTGGAGGAGCCGCAGTGTTACAGATCTTTTGCCTCAAAAAGTGCAGCTCTTTTGCTAGGGAGGCCCCTTTAGCACTAGGACTGTGTGGTGACGTCCAGTTGGGTCAGGCCTAGGCTGCCAGGGGGAAGCCCACCTTACTGAAATGTCTGACTGAAGCCCTGAGGAGGACACCATAGAAAAAACAGTGGAAAGAAAGTTGTAACCCCCAAATGCCAAGAAAGCCTTGTGGGTTAGTGATTCCTGTCAGCAGGCCAGTGGTCACAGTCGCCAGTGCTACAGAATCTCAGCCAAAATCTCAGTAAAACCTCCACCCCTGGTGTTTGGGTGGGTAGGCCAATGATACAGGCTAAATCAACACATAGACGAGACAAAGAAGACATAGATCGAATCTCTCAAGTAGTCCTTTAGTTTATTAGAGCCACCAAAGCGCAGTTCCAGACATGCATATTTCTTGCATACAGTATAGTAGGAAAGTTAGACTATTGCAAATACAGGGTTGTTAACCAAACTGATATCCATAAACCTTAGGGTGTCTACCAAAAATCTCAAACTAAAACAGTGAGTAAAGAGGCCACATAGAATAACCCCTTGGTAAAAAACGCAACATTTTTTTGCAAAGCTAGAACTTCTAATGTGTAGTACCTAAAAACTCTTGTGTCTGAGGCATCATGGGAAATATGCAAATTAACCCTTATGCTAGTTTGGAAGAGAGATCTGAACCATGTTGACTCCAAACTCTAAAAGAATGTTGTTGCTGAAAAATTTTGTTAAAAAACTACATACGAAATTCATCTTGAAAAACAAGTTAAAAAAACTTATAATTTTGAGGGAGGTTAGGCTATGCTTTTCATCTAAATCTTCTTCAGGTTGTCTATGGAATCCTAATGGTAAAACTACCAGGAACAACTTGAAAAAAACGCATAAAACAAAATAACAAAATACAAACATACAAAAATACAGAAACAATTGAGCCAAAGTGAAAGATCAGAAAACCAAAATAAAACTAGAAATTGTTTAAAACAAAATATGAACAATCCAGTAAAAAAACAGCAGCGAATCAAAATTGCAAAAACATGTAAAAAAACAAGTATAAATAACCAGTATAAAGTTCCATACCAGCAAAACCGCAACCAAAAAGTGAATACCTGGTGGTCGTGCCTGTGATGTTGAGGTGTTTTTTGGCAAAGTTAGTGTTGTAACTTCCATAGATTCAGCACTGGAATGATGGATTCTGCATAGTTTAATCCTGGCTTGAGTCTAGATTGTAATCTAATCTGCCAGATGAGTTCTCCCTTTTCCTGCAATGAGCTGTAATCACCCTTAAATGGGGTCTTGGGGATGTGGTCCAAAATGTGAAATTTGAAGCTATTGTGACCTGGAGTGACCAGAGCATGTTGTGCCAGCTGGTTGGAACATTTTAGGTAGCGGAGGTCATGCAGGTGTTTTGCTAGCCTGGACTTCAAAGCGTTCACAGTTTTGCCCATGTAAAAAGCAGGGCATTTGGTGCAGGAGGCCTGATAAACCACTCCTTCTAGATGACAATCCCCCTTGACGTTGGGGTGTAGAACTTCCTGTTATTCGGGCAAACGAAACCAGAGGACCTACTCATGTATTTGGCAGTAAATGCATGGTAGTTCACTGCAGAGAAAGGTCCCTGGAGAGTCCAACTTGGGAGTTGCTGGGTGTTCCAGGTAGTCCCTGACACGCTTGCCCCTTCTGGCTGTGAAGGTGGGCCTGCAGGGGAAAATGTGCCAAAGCTCCTGTTGTTTGTAATAATGGACCAGTTGTTTGTAATAATGGACCAGATGTCAGTCACTATCCTGGTTATGTCCGTATAGTCCATGGAATAGTCCATACGGTTCAGTTTGTATTTTTTGTCCTGGAAGCCAGGGACTTTGGTGCTGATGAAGGGTTTGTAGGGTCCTTGTATGCGTAGTGTAATGACCAGGTCTAGGATCCTGTCTAGCAGTCTCTGGGAGTAGCCTCAGGCCAGGAAGTCTTTCTGCAGGTTGTGCATATTGTGAAGGAAATCTGTCATTTCTCTTGACACCCTGGAAATCCTAAGTCCTTAAGAAGTGACCACACTCTCCTTCTGCCTCAGAGGGTGCATAATGGAGGCATGCAGGATGAAGTTGACCATGGTTGGCTTTTGGTACAGGTCGTGGGCCAGGGGTGGTAGAATTAGCCTTCTTCCTGATGGTGAGATCAAGGAACGCTATTTCTTCTTGGTGCTGTTTAGCCATGAAATTAAGGAAGGGGGTGGTCTGGTTGATGTGTTCCAGGAAAGTGTCCAGGTCATTACGGCTCCCCTTCCAGACCAAAAAGATGACCTGTAATAACAGGTCATGTGGCCAAAGTGGGGGGGGTTGTAAATATAGTCTTGTTCCCATTTCCTAAGCACTGTGTTGGCCAGGCTGGGTGCCATGGCTGCCCCACATGGCAATGCCTGTGCTATGTCTGTAGTATCGCCCATTGAAGCGGAATAAGCTGTTCTATAGGAGGAGTGCCAACAGTCTCCCCAGATGTTCAATCTCACCCAGGAGCACCGCATGGTCATTCTCATAGACCTCTGCCATGGCTCAGATACAAAAATCATGGGAGAGCACGGTATAAAGTGATTCAACATCAATAGTGACCAGGATGGAGTCACCGTAGATGGGAACGTTCTTGATCTTATCCAGCAAGTCCATGGAATCTAGGATAAAGGATTGGTTGTTCTCAGCCAGAGGTTTAAGGTGGAAACCGAGATAAAGGGCGATGGTCTCCATGACAGATCCTCCATTGGCCACAACCAGATGGTAAGGTGGGTCCTGGAAGCTCTTGTGTGGTTTGGGGATACCGAAGAATTGGGGCAATTGGGGGTGGTGTATAGAATAATACTCCAGAAGCCCCTCATCAATCGGGTCCCCATCCTACAGGTTGGCTAGTTTTGTCCTGATGTCTTCATAGGCTGTGTGCACTTGGTTAAGGTCAACTTCCTCATAGAATCGAACATCGCTCAGCATGGTCTCAAGCTTTATGTTGTAGGAGGTAGTATCAGGGACCAGGATCCCACCTCCTTTGTCCGCCTTCATCACCCTTCTCGTGTGGTCCTGACTCAGGTCTCTTAGTGCTGTGAACTCCTCCTTAGTGATGTTGTAAATCTTCCTTTTGTTGTTTCTCCTTCCTAGCAGGGAACTAATGTCCTCCTCACATTTGTCCTGAAAAGCTTGGATCACTGTGCTGGGTGGAGGGCAGAAGTTTCTGGGTTTTTTTCCATCTGACTATTTGGAGAGCATGCGTGTCCAGTTCCTGGTCTATCCTCCCATGGGTGTGGAAGAAGAGCTCGAGTTGCAGCTTACAGGTGAACAGCTGGAGATCGATGATCGTTTTGGTGATGTCTGACCTTTTCTGGGGGCCAAAGGTCAGGCATTTCTGTAGCACACTAAGCTCTAACTGGGTTAGCGGTGTCTGGGAGTGGTTCCAGACTGTGGCAGGTTCATGGTAGGACCCGTGTCTTCTCCTGCCTGCTGGTGTTTGTGGTTGACCCAGATGCTTGAGATCTCTTTCCCCTGCCAGTTCCGGTTCCTCCTCTCTTGTTGGAACTGTGGGGAGTCCATAATGAGCGGGCACCAGGTCTCCTGTGAGTGGGTCCCCTGAGGTTTGAGCTGCCTCAGGGGAATGGTCTGCCTTTGGTCTTCATGACGAGTGGAGGTTGCCTGGTCCACCCTTTCTTGACTGCCCATGGTGGACCTTGATGTGGACCTTGGAGGTGATGCCATCACCAAGGGGGTGGTGGAAATGTCCGGCTCCAGTATGACTAGGGCCCTGGAAAAATCCTGTTGACGTCCGAGGGGGTCATCCTGTGGGTGAGGCCTGGGTCGGGACGGTCTTTGACATAAGAGTTGGTCCCTCTTAAGCTTCTTTACCCATCTCTCACATATCTTAAGTTCGAAAGTGTCAAGCCTGGTCTTGATGTCCCTGAACTGGTCCTCGAACCCAGGGACCTTACTGCAAGTGTCCTTGCAAGTGGTCAAGGACCAGGTTAGTCTTTCCCTTTTTCGCTGGTTGTGGGAAGGGAGTAAGTCCAACAGTTTGTGTTCTGTCTCCCTAAGGGTCTGGTTCCATTCTTTGATTAATTGCTCGTCTGTTCCTCTGTGGAATGTTTTTTTGGAGATGATCAGCCCTTTTAGGTGTTAGTCCTTGGTTGAGGCATATGGAGAGATAGAAATTCTCCCATTTAAGACACACCATGCTCCTCAGTGTGTCTTCCAGTTGCCAGAGCCTGTCATTGTTGGAGCTGGTTAGGAGGTCCTTGTTGGAAGGCTCTGAGTGGTCATCAAGCTGGACCTCTGGTAAGGTGAACAGGTCATGGAACCAAGAGGATTCCATTGCTGCCTTGATCCCGGTGGCTACCAAGACCGACGTCGGATGCCCCAGTGAAAAATAAAGCTGGGTGAGGTAGGCCACAGGTGGAGGGGTAAAGGCCTCCCAGCAGAGAGGGAAAAATGCCAAATGAAATACCCCTGTGGAGGCAGCAATGTGGGCACCTGTGGAGGAGCTGCAGTGTTACAGATCTTTTGTCTCAAAAAGTGCAGCTCTTTTGCTAAGGAGGCCCCTTTAGCACTAGGAGCATGTGGTAACGTCCACTTGGGTCAAGCCTAGGCTGCCAGGGGGATACTGAAATTCGATATTTCAGTATTTCGAGATTATAAAGTATTTATATATATATATATATATATATATATATATATATATATATATATATATATAGACTTCCTCTGGGATTCCTTACAAAATGATGCCCAGGCTTCTTCCTGTTTTCCTGGAATGGGTTCTCCTTTGCTATATCACACTCACCAGAGCTACTGTTGCATACACAAACTTCCCCTGCATCAAGAGGCGAACTTCTCTGACTAACAGAACCATAACTCTTCTTTTTATACAACACTTTGACAGAGTAACTGGCTTATTAGCAACAGTTCCTGAGGAATCTAACTAACACAAAATGTATATCTGCTTCTAAGAGGACCACTGCCATTTACAATATTTACAACATGGGAACAATAACATTCTATTTACAGCAGTGTGGTTATAATATAAGGGATTATGATCAGGTCTCCAATCATAAGCACCGTATTATTGTTTGAGACAGACATGCCAAGAAATTCACCTCAAGAGAGAAGCTTGACAGGTGAATCACAGCAACCAAGCTGCGAACATTAAATAAGGGTTATGATCAGTGAGACATTATGCTTTATCTACTCTATCTACCACAAGTTAACAAAAAAAAAGTGTATGAATGTGAAAGCCTTTGAAATTTGGCAAAACATTTACCACTGCCAACAAGGAAAGTATACCGTACTGGTGGTCACTGACTTTGCAGACCCAATGTAACCAAATAAACAAGTTTATGGAGTAACACGTAGGTTTAAAAATAAAAATTAAGCGCTTTCATCCTACCAAATCCAGGAATTCATCAGAATTAATTTTTTTTAACAGTAGAGACTTCCTTATATAATAATAAGCAAAACCCTTAATTGATTGTGATCTCAGTTTGAATTAAAGAATAGCTTTAACTGTGTATTGTTTCACCATAAAATAAAACTATGTCAAAAAAACACAAACTAAAAAAATGTATGTATATGTGTACATATAAACACACAATGAACCTAAAAGGGGAACTGTCATATAAACAACTTAAACATCTACCTATAAAAACTGCATCGATCTCTTATTTAAAGATGGTTGAAGAGTATTTTGTAGTTAATGCCAGGGAAAATCTGAGCATTTCATTTAACTTGCCAAATACCTTCCCTTTGCTCTAACTTATTTTTCAGGTCATCTCCTCTTGGGTCCCCTTGGACATGTTCAAGAATTGCAAAATAAAAGTTCCTAAAGTATGGACAGTTTAGAGAATGCCTATACAGAGCATTGTCGTTTTGCCTATTAATATGGTATAAGTGCTCGTAAATCCTTTTTCTAAGGCACCTTTCCGTTTTACCAATGTAAAACGCAGGACAATGGCCAAAAACTGCAAAATAAACCACATTCTTTGTGTAGCAATTCCCCTTAGCAAACCAAACTGCAGATTTTAATTCATTTTCTAGTGTTAGCTTATGTACCTCTAAAATGTGGGGTCACTGAGAACATGCCCCACATTTAGAAATTCGCTTACCATTTGAATTACATTTCTTTCAGTTCCTACATTTTCTAATTCTGCTTTGAGAATGGGACCTGTCTTAAACACAAACACTGGTTCACTGCCAACTATTTCCTGAATTATGGATTACCCCTAATAATATTCCAGTTCGTACCTAACACGTCTTTGATCGCCCTTGAACATGGACTGTATATATACTCCTATATAAGACGCCCCTCACTGGTGTTAGTGGTGAGGACTGAGGCTTCTTCATTGCTGGGCCAGGGCATGGGCGTCACACTTGTCATTTCATATTTTAATACAGAAAAAGATGTAGTATCCAAAACATTCACTATCTGGGGTTGATGGGGGTTATATTCTGCAAAAGGCATACAATTCCAAAAGTCTTGTGCAAGTCCATTATGTGACTCTACTGCAGTAAAGGAGAAGACAAAAAAGTGAGATAGCATGCATAATTGATTGAGTGTACGATTTAATATAGATCAGTTGTTGCCTTTCAGCTTTTCCCGATTAGGGGTCGCCACAGCGGAACTCCGGTCCGCTAATGATTGGCAGTAGATTTTCACAGTGCCGAGTTGCCAGCTCGACACCCAACCTTCAACGAAGGCACGCCCATTCACGCATGTCTTTCGGAACGCCACTTGACCCATGGGGAGGACATACAGACTCCACACAGAAGGCACTCCCCGCACACTAGCTGAGAATCGAACGGGCGAACCTCTTGCTGTGAGGCAACAACGCTACCGCTGCACCACCGTGGATTACTATAGGTCAGTAATCTGCAAAATTGAAGATGAGGTGAAGCAAATCATTTACAAGCAAGAAAAAAACACACACACACACACACACACACACACACACCTGCAAAAAAGATTAAAAACAATGAAGAGTTTACATTAAGAAGAAGGAAGGCAGAAGGGCTCTGGAAAAAAATAAAGTCATACGCTTGATGGCCTTGAGAATTTAATGCAGAATGATAAGGTAGTTGGAAGGTTAGCAAATACTAACACGCAAATAAATGGCATCCTTACATGAGAGATAGAAAAGAGGAGAAAGGTACTTCTTCACACACAAACTAGTAAAACTCTTAACAGTAATGTGGCAGCTTGTGTTACAGATTACAAGACTGGAAAGTTGCAGACCACAATCAGTCCACAATAAGATGAGCAAAACAATCCATGGCCAGCAATAAAACCCACACAACAGTACAAAGTATATCAGTATGGAACACTGCCTGTAGAGAACTATAACTTTCATGAAGAGATAAGGCAAGACTTACAAAAGCAAGAGAAAATGGGCACTTGTATGAAACTTAGAAAGTGCAAATTTAAATGAAAGTAAAGGAAGTATTTCTAGAAAGATGAGCTCTGGATTACGTTAATGATTCTCCTAGGAAGTGGGAACATAAAAAAACAAAAAAACATTAATTGTCTATTAGACATCTCAACGGAATACATGCAGAAGCAGCAGCCAAAGATGAAATGCAGAAAACAATAACAGTATGAGCAAGGAAAAAATCATCACACTTGCTCAGCAAAGCAGTTATTTACTGTCAAGATGTCATGTTCATTAATGCATGATATATGGTTATCTGTAGGTAGCATACATCTACAAAGCAATTTCTTTGGTCTATAAATATGCATACTGCACTATTACATATCAAGCTGAATCACAGTTATGTACTTTGGACTGATGCATCAAATCAATGTCCTTAGGAAACATTTTCTTGGCAAGTTATTTACACAGAAAAAGCTACTGACATTGTTTCTACTAAAACAAATTTGCATTTTTAATGCAAAGAAGTCAGTCTTGTCAGATTCTTATTTGGGAAGTTAGCTTATAAAGAACTCTACTGCTATCTGGTGGCTAAAATGGATAATATCTCACATTCCAGTTTTGAAATACACTGCTGTAATCAATCAATAGGCAGAAATACAGCCTACCAAAGGATGATAATCAGAACTGTAATCAATAGGCAGAAATACAGCTTACCAAAGGATGCTAATCAGAACTGCAATCAATAGGCTGAAATACAGTCTACCAAAGGATGCTAATCAGAACTGTAACATCAGATGTAGAATAAAATATAAGGACTGCATTCCATGTCTATTATGGAAAACTAGAGGAAAACAACACAAATTAAAAACACCAAAGGTTCATGGGCCATGATCTCATGGTCCCGGGGCAAATGGCATTCAAGTCACTCAATTGTAAACAGCATTGTGTAATACTAACCATTAAGGAAAGCACCTAAGAGCCAGTGGACAGCATTTCAGACTCAGACATACAAAATGTCAAAGAAAGTTGATAAGGCACATAAAACTAATTCCTATATCATGCTGATAATCTGCAGATACCATTACAACAGCAAGTAAAGGGAAATACATATGTATAGTTAACTGTAAATATGAAGGAAAGAATAATGTCTCTGTACAGTAACAAAGCATATCTGTGTTCCTGCCTCCACCGATTTCCAAATACTCTCCACCTACTGCCCCATATTCAAATTAGGAATTAGCAGCAGACGTCCAACAATTGTTATACAGTGGACATTTTCAAGGTGTCTCATGTCTTCTCTGTATGAAAAAGGATAATGCATCACACTGCCCACACCTGCATGTGTCATCACAAAAGACTACTGAGCACATAGTAAGTGAATGAGTACAGTTGCTGAGAAACATGTAAAGCCTAGGCCCCATACCCATCTCCCATTCCTCAGGAAGGCCAGATGGCAGACAGGCATTTAATCCCCTCATCCCAGTCCAATGGACCTCAGAACATGAAAGACACTAATCAAAGAATCCAAGTCACGAGTATCAAAGGCTAACATCCTGTCCACACACTAATAGGCCAACTAATAACATGAGAACGAGGAGACTCATAACGAATGGCCATTTGGTAAAACCAAAGGACACTACAAGTTACTGATAAACAGTAGATGTTTTAGGAAGTCCAGCAGATTAATGCTATCAGTTGCTAATGCCTTACATGTTATAAAACTCAATGACTCAATCAGTCGCTACATGAATAAAATGTAAACTTGGTAAGCCACATAAGGTCAAGCTTCCTAGCAAACTGTGAGATGAGACAACACTAATAGCTCTTAATTGATTTTAAAAAGGTAAACACAGATATGCTCAGCATCGCTTACTGAAAAGTAAACATGTAGAATAATTTCACTTCAACACTGAACTAAGGCTATGAGGCAGAAACTATAAAGAGCCAACAGTATGAAATGCACATGACAAAGGACAGCAACTGTGGAAAGTCTGTTTTCTGTAATAAAGGGATACAGACAGAACAAGTCAACAGAAGAGGGGTTATAATAGTCAATGATAAAGTGAAAAAGGGAAAGTACAGATGTGTAAGTAGGCTTACCATAGCAGTAGACCAATGCTGCAGTAGCCTAAGATAATATGGGTTATATCCTGCATAGGACTGTGACAAACTGTGTACTTCTTACTGCAAAGTGCTAGTCAAGAGTTCAGAGATAGCAGAAACACTTAAAATGATACAGCAGAAAAGTTCTGACATCAATACAGAAAAAAAAACTCATCTTCCTAGTTCCTAGAAAGTATCTGACATCAATACAGAAAAAAACTAATCTAATCTTCCTAGTTCCTAACTATATCTAGAAAACACAGTTCTAAAATAAACTTACTTATAGAACACAGGCAGTGTTGGTGAGTTGGATGTTCTCAAGACAAATGCTAAATGCTCTCAGTCTCTCTGTCCTTAAATTGATAATGCAGTACACCACTGATTCATTTCAGATTACATAATTTACTTCTGGTTCCCAGGCTAACAGAAAATCAGTGGTTAATAACTCTTTTGATCTTGCAGCTGGTCAGGAAGCCAGAAAAATAAAAGAAAGTATATATGTAAATTGTAGCCATTAATTCTGACCTCAAAACAACAGGCAGAATTGCCTCCCTCTAGATATCTCAGCTCCGAGTTTTAGATCAAAGAATTTCAAAATGCTCGACTTATCACCTTTCTTACAACAGAGTGCACTGTTTTTACATTATTGAAGTTCAACATTTAGCAAAGAGAACAAGCATGTGGCTTACATTAATATTTACAAATGACAGAATTATCTACAAAAGTCTATCTGGCTAGGCTGGCAGCTTTCACCTATCTTCACACATCTCCTCCCCCGAGAGACCTCAAGCTATTTTTTCAAGTGACCCTTGAGAAATGTTACTTGAGAGGGTTAAGACTATCTGAGTATACCTTCCCCCATTTCCTGTCTTGAGTGTCCATCTGCATTGGCATTGCTAACCACACCGAGGTGCTGCACTGACATATCATATGCTTGCAACCATAGGCTTCATCTTAGCAACTTGGCATTTTGCTGGTTGACTCTGTTTAACCATGTTAGGGGATTGTGATCTGTTACTACAGTCAGTTTCCTTCCATGCAGATAAGGCTGAAGTTTCTGCAGTGCCCACACTATAGCTAGACATTCCTTTTCTACAGCTACATAGCATTCCTCCCTGGGTTTGAGCCTACAACTGAGATAAACCACTGGGTGCTCTTCTCTCTCTAAAGAAATTTGGCTAAATACAGCCCCCCCACCCTAGGGTTCAAAGCATCCACCTGCACAACAAATTCTTTGCTGTAATCTGGACTGGCTAACACAGGGGGTCCTCCCAAAGTTTCCTTAAGCTCCTGGATTGTCTGCTCACATGCTGGGATCCACACTGCCTTAATTGGCCTGTTCTTCCTTGTCAGGTGTGTGAGGGGAGCAGTTATGGTACTATAACTTGGGAAGAACTTTCTGTAGTACCCTGCTGTCCCTAAGAATGCCCTCACCTGCTTTTTGATAACAGGTGCAGGCCATGCCTGAATGGCTTCTACTTTGGCAGGTTCTGGCCTGATCTTACGACTGCCCACTCTATGTCCCAGGTAGGAGACCTCTGCCATACCCACCTGACATTTACTAGGCTTAATGGTCAACCCTGCCCTCTGTAGTCTGCCCAGCACCTCCCTGACATGTTGAAGGTGCTCTTGCCAGGAATGGCTGTAGATGGCAATATCATCTAGATAAGCAAGAGTAAACCCTCTTGCTCCTGCTAGGATGTCATCTACCAGAGGCATTTTTCATCCCAAAGGGCATCTTTGTGAATTCATACAAGCCAAAAGGAGTCACAAAGTTTGACATCTCTCTGGCACTGGGAGTCAAGGGCACCTGCCAATGACCCTTGGTAAGATTAATGGTTGTAAGATACATAGCCCCACCCAGCTGCTCTAGGGTCTCATCTGTCCTAGGCATGGGGTAAGCATCGGTATGACTATTTAATTTCCTGTAGTCCACACAGAACCTGGTGTTGCCATCCTAATTTGGCACCAGCACCACTGGGGAGGCCCAGGGAGTGTTGGACCCTTGAATTACCCCTAATTCCAACATTTCCAGTATCTCCTCTCTCAGAGTCTGTTTGACTCTCAGGCACCCTATAAGGGGCTTGCTTAATAGACCTTTGAGGTCCTGTATCCACCTGGTGCTGCACCAGGTGGCTGCACCCTGTTTTCCCAGTGAACATGTCGCCAAACTCCTGTAACACTGCTCAGATTTCTAGAACCTGAATAGGAGATAGCTGCTGGGACACTGCTACCCCTTCCACTGAGGTGTCAGTCCAAGCCTCACTGAGGAGATCAGTCACCAGATCTCCCTCAGGCTCCTCCTGCAATCCAGTGCAAATGCTCAGCCCAAGGGCCCCCCTATCATGGTAAGGTTTCATCATGTTAACATGGTACAATGTGTCCTCCTGCCTAGCAGTTCTACCATGTAGTTAACATCACTTACCTTTCTTATCACCTTGTAGGGTCCCTCCCAAGCTGCTTGCAGCTTGTGTCTGACAGGAATGAGAACCATTACCTGCTGCCCTACAGCATACTCTCTAGCTCAAGCATTCCTGTCATACCATACCTTTTTCTGTTCTTAGGCTTCTGCCAGGTTCTCCTGGGCCAAGCCCATGAGTTCCCTGAGCCTTGTCCTGAGGTTTAGGATATATGCCACAACAGACTCCTTGTGAGGTTTACACTCACCTTCCCACTCATCATGAATTAAATCTAGAGGTCCCCTCACCCTATGCCCGTAGAACAACTCAAAGGGTGAAAACCCTGTGGATTCCTGGGGAACCTTTCTGTAAGCAAACAGATGAGGCAAATATTTGTCCCACTCCCTCTTAAACTGGTCTGCAAATCCCCGTAGCAAGGACTTGAGTGTAGAGTTTAACCTCTTAACAAGACCGTTAGTCTGAGGATGGTAGGGGGTGGTCTTCAGATGCTTCATCCCACAGTACTTCCACAGACAAACCAGGAGGGTTTGATTGGCGCCTCTGTCAGTCGGTATTTTTTTTGGGAACCCTACCCTGCTGAAAATCTCTAACAAAGCATTTGCCACCTTCTCTGCCTCAATGGAGGAAAACGCCACAGCCTCAGGGTATCATGTAGCATAATCCACTACTACTAGGATATACTTTTTCCCTGTGGAACTTGGAGTACTCAGAAGCCCCACAATATCCATAGCTACCCTTTGAAATGGCTCCTCAATCACAGGCAAAGGCCTGTCTTTTGGCAATGCTCACAGATCCTGCAGTACCCTGTTACATTTCTGGAAATTCCAGGCCAATAGACGTTCTGCATAATATCTCTCTTTGTACGTTATATGCCCATATGACCTGCAAAGGAAATATGATGGGCTATGGCTAGAAGTGCCAGACGGTAGGTTCTTGGCATTACCAACTGCTGTACCCTCTCACCTTCTAGCCCTCCCTCAGGGGCCCACTCTCTATACATTAACCCTTTCTCCCAGTATATAGATTCCCCCTTCCCTTGAGAATCAGGGGGCCTCACTAGCTACCTGCCTCAGGCCTTGCAATGTAGGGTCTGAGAGCTAAGCCTGTCTCAGCTCTCTCTTTGTAACCCTTCCCAGCTCCCCTTCCACAGGAAGTCTGGCATCCTCTTGACAGTGGTGCCTCACTGTCAGCCTGGGTAATACTGCTAACCTCTACCTTTGCAGTCACTCTGTCTAATGGAACATCAGTACCCACAAGCAGCTATTGCTCACATTCAGTCTCACTGCTGCAGAGTACCTCCCTCCCTGAAGTAACCACCTCACCAGTCCTGGCTGCAAGTATGCTGTCTGTCTTGGTCACCCCAAGCTACCAGACTCACATGCTTGTCTCCTAGCCTAACTGAATAAGCACATGGTACTGCCTCATCCAAATCTTTCCCTATCAGGACATCTGCAGGATGGTAGTTTGGTAGCCCTGTTGTCTCAAGATAACCTACTATTGGCATTTTGTCTTCCTCACTTACTGGCTCCCTCTACTTTTGTTCCCTACCTTGCCTCCATGGACATCTGTATTCCACATGGCCCCACTGGTTGCATTCAAAACATTTAACCCTAGGTCCTGGACGTATACCTGGACTAGTGGCTTCCCCTGCTACTGGCAGATTGTTAGGGCAGTCTGTGCTGCCCACCATGGGTTCCTTTAGACCCATGAGCATTACTGGGGGTCCCTTTCCTGTGAATGGATGCTCTGCTTGCTAGGTATAGGTCTCCCTTCTTCCCCAACTCATCTGAAGTAGCACATTGTCTATCAGCTAAATAGATCCTAATGTACTCAGGCAAAGTGCTAAGGGCTTGTTCCCTCACCAAAAAGGTCTTCCAGGCCTTCAAAGGTGGTGATCTGATATCCACTCACCCACCCATGAAAATAAGTGCTCAGTTCAGCAACATATTCACACACACTTTCACCTGCCTTGCAGCTATGCTCACAAAACTTTTTCCTATAAGTTTCAGGTGTTAGCTTAAAAAATTCTAACAAACAGTTCTTAACAGTAGTATAATCACAATATTCACAATCAGCATGTTTAGACAACACAGTTACAGCTTTACCATGGAGTAAGAGGGTCAGTGACCATACACAGAGCCTTTGGTCAACATCATACTGTTGACATACCCTCTCAAACATGTGAATGAAACTATAAAAATAATCCCCCTCTGTAAACTGCTGAAGAAATGTACTGACCTTTTGTGCTTCTGGGGTCCGTTTACTCCCTTCCCCATTACCTCCATGACTCTGGCGAAGAGTCAGCATCTCCTTTTCGTGCTGCCTCTGCCTTTCCTTTTCCTCAGCTTCCACGCGTAACAATTTATCATTCTCCTCAGCCTGCAAATGTCGCAGTTTCTCATTGTCCACACTCTCTAGACACCTCAGTCTCTCTGCTGCTTCTATTTCCACATGCTTGTCTTCCAACTCAATTTTTTTTAGCTCCAGATGGATTTTTAAGTCCTCTGTAGAAAGGTAGAGCTGCCCATTCTCTGAGTGTGGTACATCTCCACTGCCAGTCTGATCATCCTCCTGGTTGCTGTTTCCTGATGCAGCTGTGACCAAAGCTGCAAACATGTCTACCTTAGTCAGGTTTCCATGCACCAGTCCCCTAAGCCTGACACATTGCCGCCAGCTGGCTCCTTGTCAGCTTTACGCACTCCTCTGCCGACATGCTTGCCTGCTCTCCCTGACTAACTAAACTAACAAAAGAAATAAAACAATTGTGATCTGAACTCCGAGTATTCACTGCTTGGCTGATTTAGAGTACAAAACACCTTCAGTGGTCACTGTACACAAGCTACAGGAATTCACTATCTACCCCACTACAAGCCAATTAATATGTGCCAGCCAATTAATATGTGGCATGGATATTCCACCACTGCCAAACAATTAATATGTAATGCCAGTGCATTGGCCCAACAATCAAGGAGCCTCAATACTCACCACTAATACCAGTGAGGGGCATCCATATAGGGGAAAGGATACTAAATACACACCCAGTAAATTACAATTCCCCTTAAGAGCACACAGAGATCACAGTCAGTCTGGGGTAGGTTCCCCCTTCTCTCTAGGTCCCCAATAAGAATCCCCACTGGCACAGCTATAAGGTCCAGATCTCAGCCTAGTGGGCAAGCTAAAACCTCCAGCACCCTCTCTGTCCAACCAGTGCTTCGTGTCCCTGCCCAAGTAGCTTACACACACTTTGACAAGAGTTTATACAACCAAACAGATACTCCTGGGGAAGTCTGGCACAGGTTCTCCAGCTGTGCCCCTTTTACCTGGACTATATGGTAGTACCACTTGCCACTACCCAATAATATTTATCAGCTACTAAAGTGTGTCCAATTATTACTGCACAATATCCAAATGGTAAGTGCAACTATACAGTCAAGGCTTATTTGGAGTGGCTTGGCCAGTATTC
Source organism: Protopterus annectens (assembly GCF_019279795.1). Taxonomy (NCBI): domain Eukaryota; kingdom Metazoa; phylum Chordata; order Ceratodontiformes; family Protopteridae; genus Protopterus; species Protopterus annectens. Next base: position 2,689,911 of record NC_056745.1, on the reverse strand, counting down.
ACTATAAACATGCAATGTACTCTTAGAGCTTAAATTACCTCTACACAAAACAGACACAGTTTAAAGGTTTAAAAATATTTAATAATAAATAATAAAAACACAAGACAATGCTTCTTACTACACAGTTCAAGTCAAGAGTTCAGAGATCACAGAGAAATACTTAAAAATAATACAGTAGAAAAGTTCTATCAATACAGAAAAAAAACAAATCTAATCTTCCTAGTTCTTAGCTACATCTAAGAGGATACACAGTCCTAAAATAAACTTACATATACAACATAGGCAGTGCTGGTGAGTTAGGTGTTCTCAAGACAAATGCTAAATGCTCTGAGTCTCTCTGTCCATAAATTGATAACAGAGTACCACTGGTTCATTTCAGATTACATCATTTCTTTCTGGTTCCCAGGCTAACAGAAACTCAGAGGTTAATAGTCCTTTTGATCTTCCAGCTGGTTAGGAAGCCAGAGAAATAAAAAATTATACATGTACATTTTAGCCATTAACTCTGGTCTCAAAACAATAGGCAGAATGCCTCCCTCTGGACATCTCGGCTCCGAGTTTTAAACCAAATAATTTCACAATGGTTGACTTATCAGCTTTCTTACAGCAGAGTGCACTGTTGTTACATTTTTGAAGTTCAACATTTAGCAAAGAGAACAAGCATGTGGCTTACATTAATATTTACAAATGACAGAATTACCTACAAAATTCTATCTGGCTATGCTGGCAGCCTTCACCTATCTTCACAAGGACATAACAGCCAGCCAGCTTCCAAAGCCTCAGGACACCTTAAATGCACCCAAAATCATTAGCCAGCTCAAACTGGACTATAAGACAGGTTTGAGTACAATGCCTGTTACAGCTTTTATGCCAACTGAGAGATAAAGGAAGTCACTGCTAGAACAAAAAATAAATGTCCACATCCTGGAATAAAAAAAGCACCAAAAAAATGGGGAGAGAGGGAGGGAGTGGCTACTGCAGCAGTAATCATTCTAACGTCTTCTATTATGCAGTGTGCCATAACACTGACTGAAATACTTTTGTAATAGCCTAAGACCACCATTTTGAAATAGTCTGCTTTGACACAGATTTTCACTTCTTACCTTCACAAGAAATGAACTACCGTTCAGACGTTCTGAAAGATTTTGTTCAGTCAACAGTACCAGAGTTGTCTATGGACATCCAAGGTATGAATTATGCTTTCTCCCATATTTTTAGGTTCAGGTAAGAACACAGAGAGATGGATAGTTTGGCTTAAAGCAAACTCAGGTACCACACCAGACCTTAAAGGATTAGTTTGCAAAGAAACCCAATCTTTGTGGAAAAATAAATAAAACTGACCATCATAAAAGCTTGCAACTCAGACACTCCTCTTGCAGAGGTCAAAGCAATCTCAAATCAGTGAGATAAGCTAGTTCAAATGGAGCAAATTTTATTTTGTCTAAAACAAAATTAAGATAAGGAGAAGTCACTGTTTTTCTTGAAGGTCTCTTATGCAATACCACTTTCAAAACATTTTGACGTGAGATTGCATTGAAAGAGAGGAATCCGTGAGAAGACATGATGAAACGGCCAGGAAATGAACTTTGACAGTGGAGTAAGATAGGCTATAGGAAAGTAACTCACACTTCTCTGATGGAATGTTGGATGCCTGTAGTGAGATTGTGCTATAAAGCTATACCTCATACCAACATGGTAGTCTGAATATGGGGTAAGACCTGGTTCTCCCATTACTTGTTTATCTACCACATCAATATGGTATTGTCTATAACAGCTTGAAAATGTCCTGGAGACCAAAGGTGATTCAGAGTTGAGTGTCTTGATAAGAGCAATCATCTGTTTTATGTTTATGAGCTTGTGTCTATCTTTGTTGTCCCAGATATCTTGCACTTTTATCCCCCTTGACACTACTTCCCAAGCAAAGCCTGAGGAGCAGACACCCCCAGAACACAATGTGTGTGTGATGGAGTCCAGAAAGACTTCCGAATGTACTCTTGGAATCCAAACGTGTGTAGGAGATATCTCACCCAAGTGAGAGATTCCTGACACAGTTTCCTTTGCAGAATCTTAAGATACCCTGTAGTCTGCAAATGGGCTATGACAGGAGCCATAGCTGGCTTTAGGCACCAGCGAACCCAGCGGTCACTGGGGGCTGCCCGTCACTGGGGAGCCCCCAACCACAGCAGGTTATCTGGATATTTTGTAATATGTCTATCAAACCAACAAGAGCTAGTACAGCAATCTTGTATACTTAATAAACCTAGTAGGTAATAACTCCAATTTATATCTCCTTTAAAATTCAAATATATCTCTGTTATAACAGTGTTTTACCAAGTTACAGGCTTCACAATTCCAATAAATATGTTATCACTGACTTAGTGACCCTGGCTTAATTAACCCCTGATGGTGGACAATACCTCCACTAAAACTAAAAACATAGCCAGATTTAGACACCTGCAATACATGTGACTGTGTGGGGGCCCCACAAAATCTGTTGCTGTTTGGGGGAAAATGTATTAATCTCTTTAGCCTGAAGAGGACTGTGATAAGACACTGTCAGGATAAAGCTGACAATAAAAATAAGAAAGGTAAGCACTAGAGAGAGATCAGCACACAGAGTGACTGATCTCAGTGCAAACCTTGGATTTTAACAAGAGCTGAGGCTTCCAATCTTCAGGGATGGTTTTCTCTTTCAGGGAGTTTTATAAATACTAGCAGAACAACAGATACTATTACTCTCAAGCTTCTTTGCTGAAGAATTCAGCACAATGGCAAACATAATAGCAGAATAAAGGTACAAAATCAGGAACATGTTTTAAATACTACATTAATTCATAAAAAAGTTATTAGAGTAATACAGTTTGCATTTTCTAAAATAGAATAATACAGTTTGCATTTTCTGATTATGTTCTTTATCCTGAATAGGCTGTCATACAACTCTGTTAGGATAAAGCCAATAATGGCCTCTTCTCTCAAATGCACCCATTATAAAACCAGCTCTGTCCATTAAAGCTCGTGTTTGGGTTGAATACACTGTTGCCATGGATTATTTTACTTTTTCATAGACCTCAGAGGTGTACAGAGAAAGTTACTATAGCTTTTGTAGGGGCAGTGTGCTGTCTAGGAGAAACAAAGTAGAATACATTACAGTCATCCATTTTTTTTCACTTTTCTCACAATCACAAATCAGGCACACATACAAGGGGCTGCTTCTGGGGGTTGGAGTGGTGAGACATGCTATGTATATGCATGTCAGCAGTCATCTGAAATACATGAATGTGGCAATTAGAACCTTGGCTTTCATCCCAATCTTAACACCAGACAGATGCACAGGCAGTAACTGTCTGTTTTTTTGGGGGGTGGGGGTAGGGAGGCAGGCAGTATTCCCATATAGGATCTGTGTATCCTTAGAACAATTGCTTGTCAGTTTATTGTGAGCTACTATTTTGTCAGCTTTGAACATTAGGACACAGACTGTGGGCCAGATTCAGGAAGCCTCCGTGTAAGAGTTATAACTCTTACACGGAGGCTGCAGTTAAACTGTGTGATGTCAGCATGTCATGCATATGCATGAGGTGCATGAGGCATGCTGAATCACACTAGTAACTCTTACACGGTCCGTGTAAGAGAGTAGGGGGCATGTCTGTAGGCTAAGCCCTGCAAGCGGACACGCCCCCGGAAGACTAGAATGGCTGAAAGTAAACAGCCACGAGAAAGGCCATGAAAATGTGAATAAACACACTATACAACACGTGCCCCGACTGGCCATTAGTGTATAAAGTGAAGAGATGTCATAAAATTAAATTAAATCCTTTTTTTTTTTTGTTAAACCCCGTAAATGTTTGCTACTGTGTGCGCTGTAAGCTACATTAGCGCAATCACAGTCAGCAGTCAGTGGAAAAGGATATAAGAACTAAATATGCAAAGTAAGCCAAGAAATAATAGCTTAGCGGTAGAGTTGCCGGCCTAAGAGTAGGCAGGCAGGGTTCGAGCCCCTACAACAACCTTTTTATTTTTTTTGTAAATAAGCACTAAAAAGCCCCCTGACAGTATTGTACAAATGTAAATGTATTCCCTTTTGTAAAATGTAATGAAATAGAGCATATATTTTGAAGTAACATAATAATAAAAATAGTCAGAAATGTACTGATAGCTAAGACGCTGTGAGACAGAGTGCCCGTAGCTGAGTAGTGTTTCAAAAGCTGCAAACTGCGTGACCGTTGCCAAGCTGCAGTTAGACAGACTGAAACTGTGTGCAATTAGCTTAACATGTGTGTCAGTAGCCAATTAGGATTTATCCCAGCGCACACCGTTATGGACGCCCACAAGCTAACTGCCAGTGTGCATGTTACCTCCGCAAACGAGCGCAGACCAGGTTTAGTGCTTAAAAGTGCCTTTATGGCACTTTGATTGACAGGTCCTGTACTCACTTTGAAAGTTTGCTAAGAAAAATAAATTCCCACTGTCAGTCTCGAACCCAGGACCTTGGTAACATTAGTCTGTATGACCTACCACTAAGCCATGCCTGCTTTACAAGAACACAGTGCTAAAATAAATATAACATGTAATAGTAGGAATCAGTATAAAGGCAATATAGGAGATGTACTATCCAAAGCATGTCAGGTAGAGTTGTAACGGCCAAATTACTGGATTCCCATACTAGTTCAGTGTGAACAGAAACAGCACTGCTACCTGTTAGCTTGTACATAATAATGTAAGGTAATGTACATATGTGAAGGTATGTATATCTACACATACATATATATAAATATATATTAATACATATGAAATATAATCGTAGGTCTCAGTAGCCATACACACTCACTACAGGAAAAAGTGAACATAATTGCAGCAACCTGAATCTGCAACACAGCCTGACCCCTGTGTGACCAACTTACCCTTCTAACTGCTTACAGGTGGCCTCAGCTATTTGATTGACAGGTCCTGTACTCAGTTGGAAAGTTTGCAAAGTAAAAAATTCCCACTGTCAGTCTCGAACCCAGGACCTAGGTAACATTAGTCTGTTTGACCTACCACTAAGCCATGCCTGCTTTGGAAGAACACCCTGCTAAAATAAATATAACATGTAATAGTAGGAATCAGTATAAAGGTAATATAGGAGATGTACTATCCAAAGCATGTCAGGTAGAGTTTTAATGGCCAAATTACTGGATTCCCATACTAGTTCAGTGTGAACAGAAACAGCCCTGCTACCTGTTAGCTTGTACATAATAATGTAAGGTAATGAACATATGTGAAGGTATGTATATCTACACATACATATATATAAATATATATTAATACATATGAAATATAGTTGTAGGTCTCAGTAGCCATACACACTCACTACAGGAAATAGTGAAGATATATGCAGCAACCAGAATCTGCAACACAGCCTGGCTCCTGTGAGACCTACTAAGCCCTTTAACTGCTTAAAGGTGCCTCCAGCACTGTGATTGATAGGCCCTATACTCAACTCAAAAGCAGAATATGAGCATACTAGTAGGCCCTACCACAAGACCATTGTAACACTAGTCTGTATGACCTACCACTAAGCCATGACTCTCATACAGGAATATAGTGCTAAATACGTGGAACATGTAATAGTAGGAATGAAGATAAAGGCAATATAGTATGTCTACTACCCAAAGCATGTCAGGCAGACTTTTATAGTCACAATTACTGGGTTCCCATACTAGTGTAGTGTTAACAGAAACAGCCCTGCTAATTGTTAGCTTGTACCCAATAATGTCAGCTAATGTACATATATGAAAGTATGTATATGTACACAGATATATATATATATTTATATAGCAATACATATGACATATAGTTGTAGGTGTCAGTATGCATACACACTCACTACAGGGAACAGGCAAGATAAATGCAGCAACCTGAATCTACAACACAGCATGAAGCATGGGAGATGTACTAACCTTCACACTCACAGAACACTGTCAACAGCATACCAGCATGGTCCACGCCCTAAAATCTGAAAGGGCAACGCCTATCTCACATACCCTTTTATAGCAGTGTCCTGAAATCACAGTGAGACATGCAATCAGTACACACCCAGCTGCTTGCAATTAGCAAATGCTGCCTTACAATTGGTGCAGAGGCCATCACATGGACCTATGCAGATACTTACAAAAGCTTTGAGTTCCCACACTACACTCACGCAATACATTCATTGCACAAACACTACGGATAAAGAGAGAGAGAGAGAGAGAGACAGAGAAAACAACCAAACAACAAAAAAAGAAAACAAATATTAGGACTGCCAGCAGCAAAATCAGCAGCAAGGAGCAAGCAGCAAGCAGCACCACTGGCACAGCAACAGCTGCCACAAACACAGGTAATGCAAAGTAGCAGGTTAATCCTGTGTATACTGTGACACCTCCAAATGTATCATAGTTCACTATCTATAGGTATGTGCATGAGATAGGTTGTGTGTAGATAGTCATGAAATATAAACATATGTAATATTGTTGTACATGTGGGCCATAACTAACACTTCCATAGCTTAGAACACAAGGCCAGTTGTGCATATGATGCAGTAGTTCCCAGGGTCAGTAGAGGTTCCTCCTCATTGGTGTGGGACCACTGTGTATGTATGGCACTGTTCAGGTACATATCCTGTAGTATGGCCAGGGATTAATATCAGTCTGTCATGTGGTGCTATGTCCTCCAGGGGTGAATGTAGCACACATCCAGGGATACCATTTCGTAACAGTGATGATATGTGTTCTGCAATGATGAGGGTGGCTCTCACCTGGACATGTGAGAGGATAGGGAGGTTACAGTCATCTGGGATAAATAATAACACGTGTGTAGGACAATGGGGGGGGGGTACCTGCACCTAAACTGTCTGCAACAATGTTGCCAATATCTGTGCATTTGGTGAATGTGAAGCCACTTAACACTGCAGACAACAGATGCCTTCCCATCATGTGAATATGCCCTGTGCTGCAGTAGCCTCCTACTATTGTTATACAATATGCCTGTATCTGTAGTCCACTGGACAGGATTAATAAGTGGTGTGCAGTTGTTCTGGGTTAGATAACTGTGTGCACAGTACATGCAGTATGTGGGATGTCTGTGGTAAGCATATGCAAAGGTGCTGGCGGTGTGTGTTGTGGCTTCCACTGGCCCAGTGGTCTGCATGCATAGCATCACTGTCATAACTACTGAATAACTGTGTAATAACATGCATACATAGCAAGGTAGTGTACTGTGCTTGTGGTGTTGTTGGATATGTATATCCAGGCTGAGTAATGTGTGTCCACATCACAGGGTTGGATGGCAGCACACATCCAGTATGTATGGATGAACACCCAGAATGTGTCAGACGTGTCACCTGTGCAGACGTATCTGCCCATTACCTGTGCATCCCCACAACACACACACATGCAACATATGGCAGAAGTACTATAGCAGTACACACATGTTCATAGGTTCATACTAGGCTATCTGCCCAAGGGCATTTACAAGCCCAGCCCATTGTTTTGTGGCTTACGCCACCCCTTTAGTATGGGGAACCATACCCATTATTTTGCTGTGCCTCTGTCGAGCAGTGGCACTGAGGTAATCCCTGGGGTATATCTGCGATCTCCCATCCATTGGTCAAGATTTCTCTTGAACAAGGCCAGCGAGGTGCTCTGCCTCACATATACCGTGATTTTGTTCCACAGCATAGGGAGTCTTTGGGTGATGAATCTATCCCTCCAGCATGTCCTATTAATAGCCGTGTCGAGGTTTAAGTCTGCCGCCCTTGTGGCTCTGATGGAGCTAGATATTTTGAGGTGAAGCATATTCATCAAATCTGGGTTTGACATGGCCTTGTATGTTAGGCAAAGGTCACCTCTGAGCAAGCGGTAGCGACTGAATAGAACATACATGGACATGCTGGAGGGCAAATCCTAACCGAGAGGCTCCCTTCACTCTGTAATGAGCTCGAACAGTTGAGAATGAACAGTTCATAGGTTCATACTAGGCTATTTGCCCTAGGGCATTGGTAAGCCTAGTAGAATGTGTTTGTCTTTGCCACCCAATCACAAGTTATGCTGCTATGCCCTTGTCCGACTTTTTAGTATACTGTGCCTCTGTCTAACAGCGACATAGAAGTGATACCTGGGGTACAACTATGATCTCCATCCACTCATCCAGATTCCTATGGAAGAGAGTCAATGAGGGACTCTGCCTAACCAGTAGTGTGAGCTCATTACAGAGTGAAGGGAGCCTCTCGGTTAGGAATATGCCCTCCAGCATGTCCATGTATGTCAGTGCTGAGGTACAGCTCTTCTGAGCATGTGGCTGTATGGGACTCTGATTGCCTGAGGTGCATCACGCTCATTACTGCTAGGTAGGACATGGCTGTATATGGCACGCACAGATCGCCTCTGAACAGGCAGTACGCCACTGAGTCCAGCTGATTCACTTTACCTGGGCAGAATATGACATCTGTGTGAGCCATTGCATCCCCTTGATGATGTACTGTTGTCCTGTACCAGTTGCTGTAGGTGTCTGGTTAGGTACATCCCAAAAGGTGCATTGTATGCAATTATAGGCCTGATGATGGATGAGTACAGAGGCACAATGACCTCCCCTGCCATACATGTGAATCAGTCATGATTAGCTGGGCTATATAACATGTCTGTCAATCCACGTTGGCCATGTGGTAGACAAATGACAGACCGCTACCATGTTTTTTCCCCAGGTCCCCAACTACGTCTTCTGTACTCAATGGCCTAACACCTATGTTGTACTGTGCCACCAATGTGGAGGCGGGGAAATCTGCATTGAATACAGATACTCCCTCCCTTGTTCAAGTGTTGGGGCCGACAAGAATGGTAACAGCTATAACGTGGTAGTACTGGTGTGCTCCTGTGAAACCTGAAACAGGTTCATGTTACTGCACAGATATCGATGTCCAGAATGCTAGGTAGGGTTTTGTGTGCGTGCATCCTTGGGTCTTGAGTAGCATCACTCTTATTTCCTCATCCTTTGTGATACAAATGGATGTGGGTTTGCCTTATGAGCCTTGCCTAATACAGGCACTATGGGTGTAGCAGGAGGCTCTGCCAAATGTCAATAGGACTGTGGTGACAGGTGCAAGCTGTCCCTAGCAAAGCATACCACCCCAAGATGGCAGGCATTGGCACACCTGTGAATGACACCAGTATGTCAGTCAATTGTTGGAAGGGATCATCGCGCCTTGATATTGTGGCATCGTTCTAGGTGAGGGTAGGATGCTACTAAAGGTCAGGGTCAAACTGTCTCGGACTACGTGCTCAGAGAGCTCTGTAATGTCTCATGTCATGTAGTCCAGGGAGGAATGTGTCAGGCCATTCACAGCAGCATGGACATTGACTGAGTCATACCTGTACCTGCCTTGGGGTTACCTGAGTGTTTGTGTTATGTGGCAGGTCATAGTGCCTGACAGGCTGCACACCGTGACCCTCACCTCGTTAAGCCTGTTGAACATGATGTGAGTGTGCCTGATGATAGAGGCACCTAGTACAGGTGTATGAGGTGTGTCGTTAACTGTTAATGGCTGTGAGTGTTCAGCACATTGGCTTTGTGTGATATGTGTTGCACATGTTCGTTTATGTGGTAGTGGTTGCCTGGATGTCTGCTTAGGAGGTCTCTGCTGCATAGGCAGAGCTGTGGTCTGAGCCTACAAGTATGATCATGTGTGATCATGTGTTAGGTCTGCTGTTGTGGTAGGTCTACGTGAGACTGGAAGTGTAGTGAGTGATCCCCTTTGCCACGTGACTGGTTATGGCGGTATTGAGTAGACAGAGCCTAGCCTCCAGTCTGGTATATGGTTGCATCACTCACATGAGTTTGAATTTGTTGTTAGGAGGAGGGGTTGTCTGTGTACATACAACTGTTCTAACATTGTCTCTGGAGTACCACACTCACCAGCTGGACTGGGAGGAACTGACAACTGACCTCTGGACATGCTAGAATACTATTGTGAACTCTGTAATCACTAATGATTGAAAACAAGGTCCAGTGGGGAGTGAGGGTGTACTGACATTACCTACAACTGCTGACTGATATAAAAGTGTCAGTGAGCAAATGCCAGGTAACCTGAGTGCAATGTGTCACAATGAAGTAAATGCAACAATGACAAGCAGTCACTTGCTGTCATGTGTAACATGGAAGTACGATATAGTAAGCAATGCAGATAACAGTAGTGAGTCACAGATGTGTTGAGAAGATGTGTACTATGTGGAAGTAGCATACCAGTGAAATAACAAGCTAACAGATAACAAGCATATAAACAAAGGTAGATCCAGGAGGCCTGGATGTAGTGTTTGCTACAACAAACAAGGTGTAGCAATGTCAGTAAGATACAGCTCAGATATGCAGGCACTATAAACCTGAAACCAGATGTCCCCAGCTATGAATGGCAGAGTACAGTCTATTGTCACACATGAGTGCAGACCACAAACCTCGATAATGTTAAATAACTGGCCTGAAGGCCAACTGTCCATACCAGAAGTAATACACTTGTACACTGGGCCCACAATCAGCAGTTCCCAACTTCAATGGATGAAAGATATGTGTCCTGCCACCACAGTACTTGCCACCAACCGCCCTAATGTAAAACAACCGGTCTGAAGGCCAAGTACTTAGTACAAATGACATAGAATGATAGCTACACTGTAATCAGGTTTTAACCAATCAGTAATAAGTAGAAGTTAACACTCCCTGTATAGAATGTGTACCATGTATTGTTGAGATACTATGCTGATAACCTGTTTGTGTACCTTTCCAGATAGACATGGCACCTAAAAGGAATCCTGCCTACTCTGCTGCAGAGGATGACATGATCCACCAGAGCCTGGTGCGTGACTATGCCATCCTGTTCTCACGCACCACCCAGAATCAGCAGGAGAGGTCTGCACTGTGGCTTAACCTTGTTAGCAGGATAAATGATGTTGGCATGCATGATAGGACATATGAGCAGGTGAGACATCACTGCAGTGATTTGATAAGAAATGTCCGCCAGCGTGCTGCAGATATCCGCAGGCAACAGGTTGCCACAGGTGGGGGGGGTGGCCACACATCCCCCCCTCACCAGACAGGAGGGGCTACTGCTAAGTGTTGTGGAACCAGCCCCAGAACAACAGCAACAACCATGCATCCTGATGGAGGTTGGGTCCACACAGCAGCAAGACAGCGAGCGTGCAGGTAAGATGCCATATTCATTTATTGTTATTACTTTTACATTTGTTGACCCAGATAGTCTAGCTGGATATAACTTCATTTTCAGTAGAGGCCTGTGGAGAAAAGCTCCACACATAATGTAATAAAGGCAGACAGACAAGTTGTCAATACAGACAGCCAACATAATAGAATTGTACACCAGCCTGTTAATCAAATCAACATACATGTAAGGAAGTCAAACAGTTTAAAGTCATACACAATGTACCGTTGGTTTCAAAGCAATCCTACCTAAAGCATAATGGTTATGCAATAAGGCAAAAGCCATATACATAATAGTTAGGGCTCAGAAGGGTAGAGAAGTAGAAGGAGTATGACAGATACAATGATATGGAAGAGGCAGGAGTCAAGAAGGAAGTGAGGAAAAGTCATCATGATATATATACAGACATGATGTGCAGCTGATGTGTATAAGGGAACTAGCGTACTACTGTACTGTATCATGTGCTAAACAAATGGCACACATGTGCCCACTGACATTACTCTCTTCACACTTCCAGGTCCCTCCCATGTACCAACGAGGCAGGCCATACATGCTGGTGAGTCTTTTTAACAGTATCTGTAAAACAATTTATAAAACTAGGAAGAGTAGTGTAACTCTGTAGTAGACATGCTGGTGACTGTGTTCACAATAACTGTAATTGTGGTAGTAAATTGAGTAGTGTAACACGGTACTGATGTGTGTGTTTACTGTGGGGTGTGCATGTGTGCAAGTGTGCCTGTGCCCAAGTGTGCATGTGTGTTAGTGTCCATGAGTGCATGTGTCCATTTCTGAATGTGTGCATTAGTATTGAAGTGCATCTCTTTCAAATATGTATTGAGACTGTAATCTGTGTTCCATGTTTTCCTCCCGTAGGTTCTGGTGCTGCTCTGGTGACCTGCAGCAGGGAACCTGAATCTTGTGCCCCAGGTACTGATGATGATGAAATGTTTGTAATGGTGCAGGAAGGTGTGTCTGGGTCCGCCATTGGTCAGCCAATTGACAGTACATAGCTTTCAATCCCGTCAATGCGCACAGTCATCCTGCCGTTACATCCTTTATCACCATTGTCCCTAGGTGATGGACAGTCAGCAGTGGGCATAGATCAGGGTAATGTGGTACCTGTGGTACATGCATCCTCACAAGGCAGCCATGTGCAGAGGCCTCCAATGGTACCACGCAGACAGTCGCCCATGGGTTCTCGGGGGGCATCCGTGGCCGTACTGCCTCTGGCCGACGTGCCCAAGGAGGTATGTCAACCTCCACTATGTTTAGAACTGTCATGCAGGCACAGGCACGTATGGAAGGTACACCAGACAGGGTCTGAGGGAGCTGAGAGCATGTCGCATAGCCATGACAGACGGCATGCATGATGTTGCGAATGCTATCCGTAACTTCACAGATGTCGTTGACAGACGTTGTGGGGCATACAACAGCTGCTCCACAACCAGATGTCCATGGGCCAGGGCGATGGTGTGCGTTTGCGGCGCCGGCGGGCCATATGCCAGCAAGAGCACCAGCTGGCAGTGGCCGCGACGAAACGGGCCCACTCGCGCGCCTCAAGTGCCAGCACCAGCCCCAGCAATGCTGGGTCTGTGCTGTCATCCAGACGCCCCAGGAGACCCACTATGGTCTGGCAGTAAAGGGCTGTTGTAAAAATGTTCCCGAGTAAGTTGGGGTTATACCTACCCCGTTGGGACATCCCTTGGAAGAATGTTAACCTACAGGGGGTTTCGTCCAAAAAAAACCCTTTTGGGAGTTTGTGGGATGGGGTGCTTCAACATCAGCCTAAAAGGGGAAAAAATACCACCCTGCAAAAAAGGGGCCCCCTTTTGGCCCCCCAAAACCACATCACCCTTTAAATTGGGTGCCCACCCAACCTAACCCCACCCGTAAAACACTTCCCCCTCCCATTCAAATTCAAAAAAAACCTTCTGTGCAATGACAATAGAAAAAGAACATTTGGAAGGTTCTATTTGCCCAGAGTTGGAGAACTTTAACCTAATTTGCTGTACTTTAAAAGGTGCTGACACCACCCTGTTTGTAGGAAGTTTTGTGCTTTTATGTGTTCCCAGTTTGGCAAAGCATTTAACCCCCGCTACCCACACACATAAACCACCTCCATTCCCTTATTTTCACCCACTATACGTTATACATGAAGGACACTTTTAGAAGGCACGGCTAGGGCAATTACTGGGGAGGAACCTATCAGTTAAAATTTAAGTTATACAGTCCCTGACCACATAAAACTTTTTCCCCAAAAAAATGAAACCCGAACATACTCCCACATTCCCAATTTAGGCTTCAAACACATCAGGTTATTGGAATGGGGGTTTCCAGAACACCATTTGGGATTAGTTTTGTTTTGTTGCAAAAAAAAAAGGGTTTATCCCCCCTTTTTTGTGGCATTTTGAAAATGTTTTAAGTGTTATATACCCCCCTTTTTTTTGTTTTTTTGTTTGTATGGGGGCAAAAATGTTTGTTAAGGGAATCCCCCCCCTGGTATGCCCCTGGGGAAAAGCCACACCCCAATTTGGACCACCCCCCCACCCAGAAAAAATATTTTTTGCAAGATTCAAACCCTCCTTGTAAAGCATAAAAAAGCCTTGGGGGCTATTTGAGAGGGGCTTTAAAGCTTTTTGGGGTCTCTCTTTGTGGTAGGGGGGGGAGGCCCCGTAGTGTTTTCTCCCTTGGGCCTTTCCCTAGGGCACCCAAAAAACAATCATTCCCCAGGTTCAAACCCCCCTAAAATGTTTAGCAGGCCCTTTAAAAAAAATTTATGGAGGATTTTATACTGTATAGAACACCCTGACACATCAGTTTAAAAGGGGATCTGACCACTTGAAAGGCAAGGGGACATTTCCCAAAAAAGAGTTTGGAAAAGGGGGGATAAACCCCATTATTAGAATTTTTTGGCAACAATGAAAACTCCCAGGGGTGAGCATTTGATAGTTTGAAAATCAGCCATATATCTGCCCTCTTTGGGAAGGTTTTCCCCAAGCCAAAAAAGGTTTAATAACCAGGTTTGGGTAGTTTTTTAAATTTTACCTTTTTTGGGTACTACCCCAGATATTTTTTCAGAGTAATCAAATCCCTTTACAAAGGGCTTTGGGGGAACCTATTTTAAAGGGGGTCAAAGGCTCCCTTTCTCCCACCAACCCCAAAGGACTATGTCCCCCCCCTTGCTTTCGGGACCACGCTGTAAAGCCTTCAAGCAATACCCCCCTCATAAATGGGAAAACCCAAAGGGCCCCGGGCCCTGTTAAAAAGGGACCAAGAGATACCGATAACACTGTAAAATTTCGGGAATAGGGATATGGCCAAATGAAAGAAACCCCAATTCCCAAAGGCAGTGTCCGTGGACCCCAGCCCCATATCTAAAAGGGTGGCCCCACAAATGCAAAACCCCCCAAAAGGAACCCACTATAGTATTGGGACCTACGGGCACCCATAAGTTGGCCCTTTTAAAGGGCCAAACCCGGGGAAAAATCAAACCCTGTTTTTTGTTTGGGGGGAACCCCCAGTACCAAGGAAACTTGTAAAAAATAAAACCAAAACAGCCTACCTGGGACTTAAATTCCCCTTTTCTCCCCACCAAAAAAAGGAAAAAGCCCCACCAGTGCCCCCTAATGTGCTAGGAAAGAATGCCCCCCCAAAGCAAAAACACTGAAATGGGACCCATGCCCCGGGTTTTCCACTGAAACAAGGGTCCCCAGCAAACCCACTTTTAAATGTTTTTATGTTTTGGGGCCAAGGTGGCAACAGAAAGGGGCCCCTAAACACAGGGGTGCCGCAGGACCGGGAACCCCCCATATTCAATTTTTCCAAAGCTACAAGAATCTCAAAACCTCAAACAAAATTTGGGGCCACAGCATGCCCAAACCCTTTTGTTTGAAAGGAAATTGCCATCCCCTTTTTTTAAACATAAAGGCCCCCAAGGGGAAACCAAAATATGGTTCAAAAGTTGAAAAAATTTGACTGGGGTCCCCAGTGTACATTTCCCCCTTGACAGGGGACAAGTGGTAAGGGAGAAAAAAGGGTAAAATTTGGGCCACACCCCCAATTAAAATGGGCCCCAAAAGGAAACCCCAGGGGGCATTTTCTTTTATTTTCATCAGGCCAAATAAAGTATGGGGCTCAGAAAGCATACCAGACAACCCTAACAACTGCAACACAACCCCCAAAAGGGGGATCTGCAAAACAGATTGGCCACACCATGGTAAGTAAGAAAAAAAAGGTATAGTCATCCCTTTTAAAAACCAAATCCCTGTCCACATAGAACCAGGTAAACCCCGGGAATTTTGGCCGGGGCCATTGATACATTCACCAGAAAAAACTGGAAAATGGTTAGGAAGGGGATATACATAAGGGACCAATGTGGAGGGGACTTTTCCCACCCCCCTCAAGCCCTTTTAATTCCGGGGATATTACCAAATAGAAGGGGTTAGTCCCTACAAGGAAAAAATCTAAAAAGACCCAATATGACTGGTTAAAGTAGGGTTACCGGTATCCCTTTGGAAACTGTGGAAAAAAGGCCGGGTATCCCCTAATTAAGGCCATGCGCATTCAAATTTCCAGTAAGGAACATCTGGAAATACTTGCCTGGAGTATTACTAACATGGTGGGGGGCCTTAAAACCAAAGGGCCCCTTATTCCTGAATCCCAATGATTATACTCTGGGCATTTCAAGGCGTTTAAGCTATGTACATTGTGGGTTATGGGTTCATTTTGTCACGGGGAAAAGACACAGTAACAAACCTTAAACATGAAGAAAATTCAAAATGAGGGAAAAGGAAACACTTTTGGCAGGGGGAACACCCTCAGTACCCCGATGCCATGGACCTATGCTTTTTAAATTGGGCCCAGGGCCAAACCCCAAGTTTAATTGGGATGTCGGTCATTGTAGTATTAGGACATTGGGAAAGGGTCATGAGAATGCACAGCTGCCACTGTCATAAACCCCTTTCCCCCAGATTCACAATTAGAAGGGCAAGGGAAATGAAACAACAAAAACAAGCTGAATGGCACTTTGATCATCATTGCCATGAAACTTTTATTCCCACAACGGTGGGAACATGGGGGGTCCTGAAAATACACAGGCTTAGCCCGACCGGTTTGGGCATCCCCTCACCAGGGTTTGAAAAATTACAATCTAATGAAAAATTTTTAAAACACCCACAAGGGAATCGCACGAGCAGGAATATGTTTACCCTGGTGAAACATGTCCTGAAATTTAAAAACATGTAGTTTTCCCCAACCCATGTGATTCACACACATACATCTCTTTCCCATGTAATCAATAATGCAATTGGAAACCCCCAAATTTTGTCAAACCATGTATTAATTTAGGCCAACATGGAAATTTGAAAGTTTCTTTGTTTTCCCAAAATCCAGGTTTTCCATAACCTTAACAATTCATGCTTATTAACCCCCAACCCCAAGGGGCACGGGTTTGAAAAACCCGGCATTTTAATAAAACCTAATGTGATATAAGTTTAGAAAGTGAATGATCACCCTGTGGTGTGTTTTCCCAGTTGCCAAAAGGGATATATCAATCATACACACTTACCCCCTTCACACACACACTTGCCACCTGCTGGATTCAAACCCCTACCTAACTATGTTATGACACTAGAGACGGACGCATTAGCACAGCTATTCGCATTACTGGGGAATGTCCTTTCCCCTGATATACTTATAGGGTGCTGACATCATCAGAGTTTAGAAAGTGGAATGATCATCCTGTGGTGTGTTTTCCCAGTTGCCAAAAGGGATGTTTCTTTCATACACACTTACACACACACTTACCCCCCTTCACACACACACTTGCCACCTGCTGGATTCAAACCCTACCTAACTATGTTATGACACTAGAGACGGACGATTAGCACGGTAGCGCTATTCGGATTACTGAGAGAATCCTTTCTCCAATATACTTATAGGGTGCTGACATCATCAGAGTCTAGAAAGTGGAATGATCATCCTGTGGTGTGTTTTCCCAGTTGCCAAAAGGGATGTTTCTTTCATACACACTTACCCCCCTTCACACACACTTGCCACCTGCTGGATTCAAACCCCTACCTAACTATGTTATGACACTAGAGACGGACGATTAGCACAGCGCTATTCGCATTACTGGGGAATGTCCTTTCCCTGATATACTTATAGGGTGCTGACATCATCAGAGTTTAGAAAGTGGAATGATCATCCTGTGGTGTGTTTTCCCAGTTGCCAAAAGGGATGTTTCTTTCATACACACTTACCCCCTGTCACACACACCTTGCCACCTGCTGGATTCAAACCCTACCTAACTATGTTTATGACACTAGAGACGGACGATTAGCACAGCGCCTATTCGCATTACTAGGGAATGTCCTTTCCCCTGATATACTTATAGGGTGCTGACATCATCAGAGTTTAGAAAGTGGAATGATCATCCTGTGGTGTGTTTTCCCAGTTGCCAAAAGGGATGTTTCTTTCATACACACTTACACACACACTTACCCCTTCACACACACTTGCCACCTGCTGGATTCAAGCACCTACCTAACTATGTTATGACACTAGAGGCGGACGCATTAGCACAGCTATTCGCATTACTGAGAGAATGCCCTTTCCCCTGATATACTTATAGGGTGCTGACATCATCAGAGTTTAGAAAGTGGAATGATCATCCTGTGGTGTGTTTTCCCAGTTGCCAAAAGGGATGTTTCTTTCATACACACTTACACACACTTACCCCCTTCACACACACTTGCCACCTGCTGGATTCAAACCCCTACCTAACTATGTTATGACACTAGAGACGGACGCATTAGCACGGCGCGCTATTCGGATTACTGAGAGAATCCTTTTCTCCAATATACTTATAGGGTGCTGACATCATCAGAGTCTAGAAAGGGGGATGAGCATCCTCTGGTGTGTTTTCACATTTGCTAGGGGTAACATTTGGACCAAGTGTGAGCATGCCCAGTTCAGCCTTCCTGTGGCATGTTGTGTGAAAGATGTCTCATTTATCTAAGTGTGTGAGCATGCCCAGTGTGGGCTTTACATATGTTGAACTCTGCAGCCCATCACATTTGTGGATGAGTGTGACCTTCAACAAATACCTCCAGTTTATGGTTGTGTGTTCTGTGCCATGTTGTGTAGTTACTGTCGAATGCTTTTGTGTGAACAAAACTGGGAGTATACTGTGCCTGCAGGTTTTGCATGGGATACTTTGCACACAATTGTCAACATCCGTTCATACTGACCTAACACTGTAGCACTGTCTAGTGTAGTGTTTCAGTACTTTCAGACTCAGAAGATCCACCTGAACCACTAGTGCAGGTGACTGACATTAGCAGGGATGTATGTTGGACATGTCGGAGGGATGGAGTTATCACTGAGACTCCCTATGCTGTGGAATACAATCCTGGTCCATTTGAGGCAGAGCACCTTGCTGGCTGTGTTCAAGAGGTATCTTGACCTAATGCTAGTCGGAGAATGTGTTTGTCCATCAACACATTGTAAGCGTAGTTTGACATGTCATATGTCTTGTTTAGTATACTGTGCCTCTGTCTACCTGTGACATAACATTGATACCCAGGGTAAACCTCCCATCTCCCATCCACTCATTAGGATTCCTGTTGAGGGGACTCAACCAGTGTCTTTATGGACAACCTGTACTGGTAGTTTACTCATGCGTGGTGGTGGCTTCTGTGTTTTGGATAATGCAGTACAGCCTGTCCTATATATGTCAGTGCTGGGGTTCAGGTCCCTCATGTGCATATCTCCCTGCCATTCACATTGTACAAGGTACGGCATGTGCATTGCTGACAGCTTGGACATGGCTTTCTACATCAGGCACAGCTTGTGTCTGGGTGGCCAGCATGGCAGTGTGTGGAGCTGCATTCTGTTTAATCAGGCAACACATTACATGTGTTCCAGCTCTTTGATACTCCTGGTGAGGTACTGTTGTGGACTTTACAGTTGCTGAATGTATCTGCTGAGGTACACCCCACAGGCGCTGTTGTGGTCATTTGTAATGCTGCTGAAAGATAACTGCAAAACCACAATGACCTCCCCTTAGCTAGATGTCATAACCCTCATGATTAGGTTGGTATATGGATTGTTTCTGTTAACCCTACAGCCACATTTTGGTCCAATGCAGGATATCTATCACCTTGTGTCCCCCATTCTGACATTACATGTTAGGTATGTCATGGATAGACACCTATGTGGGAATTGGTGGTCACTTACTGGATTATCCACAGAGGCTGACTATACTGTTTTCACCATTTAACATGCTGACATGGCTATGGCACCAGTTGTCTGTTTCTATGTGGCCCTTTATGGGATGCTTGTGTCAGCTGGTGTATCAGATATGTCAGGCGGCTTGTTGTCCTCTACAAACATGTTCCAGCACAGTCCTTACTTGTTGGCCTGTACCTATGGGGCATATATACCAGATGGTGAAGGTCCCAGGACCAAGCTTTGTGGGATGCCTGTTATATGTGGTTTGTAGTCTGACATGGCTGCTGCATGTCTGACCATGTCAGTTCTGTCGTTGGTCTGGTTTGCAACCCCTCTCATGACATTGGGGTGTATATATCAGCTGGTGAGCAAATCTATACGGAACACATAGGGTATTGTACAGAAGGCTTTGCAAGGTCCAGCTACACTGTGTGGACCACATTGCCCTCATCACTGACTTCAAGTACTGTTTCAACTGAGTCACACATGTTTAGGGGTGGGGTCTGCACTTTGTAAACCCACACTGGGTAGGGTCGGGTGTCAATAGATCCACAATATCATTATGTCTGTGGTACATGCGGGTCCTTTCCATAGCTGTGCAGACCAAACCTCTCATGATTCTGTGGTGGTTGTTTTTAGTATCCATTCAGGAGACACCTTTGTTGAGAACACCCACTGTTGTTGTACACTGCTCTTTGGGTACGTATCCTGTGGTAAGGGTGACATAATGTCAGGGAGGCGGCAGTCTGCTGGGGAAGGTATTTGGCATTATAGGGGGGGGGGTTTGCACTGCACATGTCAGGATGTATGTTGGCCATACCTGTGTGTGTCTGGTATGTTGTTTGTAATATCTGTGTGATCCGGAGCATATCCAGGAATCAACAACATGCTTACTACCATCATTTGCAGCAGCCTTGGGGTTATCTGTAGTGTCCTGTACAATCTGTATCATAATGGGTTCATACTAGGCTACCCCCCTAGGGCATCTGTAAGCCTGCATGTCCATTTTGTTTGATGGATTCTGGGGAATTGTCTACACCTGTGTCAGTGCTAGTATGATACCAGGGGTATAGTGACGAACAGGTCAGAAGATGACTTCACACTTCTTCGGACTGAAATGGTATCCATTAAGCCCACTGGGCCAGTGGAAACCACAACACACAATGGTGACTCCTGCACAGACACTTTCTACAGACATCTCCGAGTAAGCATGGACCATGCAATCACAAATGAGAACGAGACCCTCACCACCAAGGGAAAGTGGCCTGTCTGGTGGACCCCAGCCATAAACGAACTGTATAACAGATGAAGGATACTAATGCAAGACAGAGCTACATCTCCAGAAGGTAAGGCAGCTGTGATCAGCAGTAGTAGAAAGCTACATTCTCACATAAAGACACCCAAGTTCAACTTGGGGACATAAATCACCACAGACAATGAAGGTAACCACACTGCTTTCTTCAGTTATGTCTGACGCCTGGGTGGGAACCCTCATATATGCTCAGATTTGGTACACAACAACTTATATTCCAGTGACCTGACAGATATTAGTGACACCCTGGCAGACCAGTTCAGTGCAATGTACCCCTCCCTCACCCCAAAGATGATAGTTATCACAGCTGTATGTAACCTCACTGTCATCCTGGATGTCCATGTGAGAGCCGCAGTCAGCAAAGGCAGTACACAGCATCAATGGGACCTGATGGTATCCCCAGTTGCATGCTATGTGAACTAAAGATGGAGCTAAACCTGTATGCAGATGCTATTTAACCTTAGCCTTGCTACAGGATCTGTACCTGAACACTGGCGTACGGCAACAGTGGTCCCACTCCACAAAGGAGATGCCTCCACAGACCCTGGCAGCTACCACCACACAAGCTTAAACAGCCTTGTCTGCAAAGCTTTGTGAAGGGTCATTATGGAGCTTCCACACAGAGACATTGGTGTCCTACAGACCCTTGATCCCACCCAATTCGGCTTTGTACAGGGCAGATCCTGCTTTTTGCACCAAGTTGACTACTTTGAAACTGTCAGTAGAGCCGTTGATGAGGGCTACACAGTCCACACAACCTACCTGCGCTTGGCTAAGGCCTTTGACACAATACCCCACTCAGGCATCATAGACAAGCTCAACAGCTGAAATATAACACCATATGTCACAGCATAGGTTGCAAAATGGCTCAGAAACAGAACCCATAATGTCAACATTGCAGGTGCCTTGTCAGGTTCAAAGCCAGTCACAAGTGGTGTCCCACAAGGTTGTGTCCTGGGACCTCTCTTATTTGGTATTTACTTTTCAGATGTGAAAGCTAACATAGGAGGGTTGTGGCTGACAAAGTTTACAGATGACTGCAACCTGGGCACCATAGTGAATACATCAGCCAGCACACACATCCTACAGACTGCCGTCACACAGACAGATAGCTGGTGCTGGACTCATGGCCTGAAACTGACTGCAACTGATGTGTAGTCATCCCTTTGGGAGGAACACAGTACCCACAGATCTGTACACAGACAGCAACCCAATGAGTACAGGAAACAAATCAGACAGCTGGGGACACATGTAGATAGTGACATCTCATTTGACACCCATGTTGCCAAAGTTGTTTGACAGACTTTCTATCTTGCCCACCTTATCATCGAGGGTATTCCATCCAGACCATAGGAGGTCATTGTACCACTATACTTCTCCCTTATCAGGCCCATGCTTGAATACAACGCCCCATTTGGTATGTACCTCAACCAGCACTTGCAGCAGCTGGAGAGACCCCACAAGTACCTTACCATGAAGATCAGGTATCTACAACACATGTCATATACTTCCAGAATAACTAAAACATGCTTTTTCAGTGTCATACCACATACGCACAGGTGACCTATGCCTGACATACAAGACCATGTCCAATCAGGATTTGGTAGACATGCTCCACTGCAAGCAATCCACATCCACCAGAAACATGGGAGCTAAAGATTTGAACCTCAGCACATACATGTATAGGACATGCTGAAGGGACAGAGTCATAACTCAGAGGCATCTCAAACTCTAGCAGAGTATCCCAGTTCATGTTAGACAGAGTACCTCACTGACTCTCTTCAAGAGACATCTGGACAGCTGCATGTGGACAGGGGCACAGACTAGACAGAGGCATAGTCACGTTATTCAATTATGTAAGGTGGTCATAATGTGTCACTACTAAGTCAGAGGCACAATATTTCGTATCTATGCAGTACACATATTACCACTATGAGGGGTGGCAATAGCCACATCACTATGGCTAGGCTTATAAATGCAGTAGGGCGGATAGCCTAGTAGTAAACTATGAAACTTTGACACTATGGTGTATGTGTAGGTGTTGTCAGTCAGTCGAGCAATGTAATGTGGTTTGGGGGGCTTGATATCTTCCTGTACTCCGACATTGTTTTGTCTATTCCTTCTAGCATGTCAAGGGATCGGTTGCTACTGTCCTCTCCTACTCATCTGGTGGACCTGGGAATATCGAGGCAATGTTACAATTGCCTCGTACACTGACAACCCTCTCCTTCTCCCATAAACAGAAATACATGCGAGAGATGCAACTCTATAGCCAAAGTGGAGGCTGACCTATCTCAACATAGGACTGGCAAGACCAGAGAGTAGGATAAGATAACCACACACACCACAAACCCAGTCTCACATATCACTATCACAACTTCAAATCATACACATAGACACACAGAGACATACTCGGAGGCTATGATCAGACATCTACCAGAACAGCAGAGGCCACCACAGCAGACACCCACACAACTGCCTCCACAGGGCACAGCACATGCAACACATAGACCACAGAGTCAGTGAGCCAAACAGTCACAGCCATTACGGCCAAACACAATGGCAGGCACACCTGTCATAGGTGACTCCATAGCCAGACACACTGACATCCAACTCACCAGATTGAGTAAGGAGGCGGTCACAGTAAGCTGCCTATTGGGCACTGGAATCCACCACATAATGCAGGCACTCAGGTCACTGAACTGCAAGTACAAGTATGACTCAGTCAATATCCATGCTGGTGGGGATAACCTGAGATGTACCTCCCTGGACTACATGAAAAGAGTCATAGAGGATCTCTCTGATTATGTAGGCCAGGCAGGTATGACCCTGACCTTGAGCAGTATCCTACCTTCACCAAGTATGATGCCACCTAAACAGAGACAGGATGATCAGCTGTAATAATTGTCTTAAACTATAATGTCATTCAAAGGGGTCCAATGTCTGTCTGCCTTCAATGACATGCTGGACAGGCCACACTGATCCGCAAGGGACAGCTTGCACCTGTCACCCATGGGCTTCCGGATTTTGACTAAGGCTCATGCCACCCCATTGTGCCTCTTTATGCAAGGATCAGATTGTACACCTACCACCCTAGGCGACAGCAAAGGGGAAACACTAAGGGTAATGCTGCTCAATGCCAGAGGTCTCAACCTCAAGCTGCACACACTCGACACCCTTCTCAGTATGGGGAACATTGATGTCTGTGCTGTGACTGAAACCTGGTTCATGCCTTCTGACAGCACCCTGGCACTATCAAGTGTTACCTCGTATCATGCATTCCAGCCCCACAATCCGGACAACACCGAGAAAGGAGGGTGGGTGTCCATATTCATCAAGGACACCCTCACCTCATGGTTGGTGGCAACACACGATGCATTGGACACCATCCGGGTGCAATTAACCATAGGCAAGACTGCTCTGCAGTTTGTAGCATGTTACAGGCCATCCTCTGAAACTCAGGTACCTCACAAAGCTTTCATGAAAACAGTGGAGGGATACATGTACCTGCAAACACCATCACACTGGGTGATTCAAACTATCCAAATATAGACTGGGATCAGTACTCCAGCCCCAACACTCTAGCCCACAGGTTCCTAGAGTTCATACACTCACATGCCATGGAACAACTAGTCACCATCCCCACAAGAGGAGACAACATAGTAGATCTCATCATCACAAACATGGGGTCACAATGTTCAACACCAGAGGTATACCCATCATTGGTGAGATCAGATCATAACCTACTCTCAGTGGAAGTCCACATCCCACCCCCACCCCAGATAGAAAAGACCACAGTGCAGAACTTCTCAGAAGCCGACTACACACTTCTAATGACTGGTGTGGTCTCTTTCAAAGCCCCCAAGCCAGCACACACCTTTACCCAAGCCACTCTATCACTTACAACTGCCTTCTACCAGCACCTTCAGGACTGCATGGATCAGGCAATCCCAAACAAAACACAGACTCGTTGTACCAGAGGCAAGCGTCCAGTGTGGTGGACCTCAGCCATAAACAAGCTCTACAACACAAGGAAGGAGGTACTACAAGATAGAGCGATATCCGTGGAAGGGTAGACACCCCTGCTCAATATAGGTGAAACACTGAGTTCCCCCATGAAATCATCCAAGGCGAATATTGGGAGTAAACCCACTAAGGACTCACGGGACAACCATGAGGCCTTTTATACATACGTTACACACCTGGGAGGAAACTCCCAGATATGCTCAGAATAGGCTCAGGATGCTCTAAATATCACTGAACCTACAGACATTGCCAACATACTGGCTGACAGGTTCAGTGCAGATTTATCCCCCCACCCCTCCACCACAACTGGAGAGATATGCATGAAAGAGGATTGTAGCCCCCAAACATCTCAAATGCTCAGGTGGGAACTGCTCTATCCAAGGGAAAGAACGCAGCATCCATGGGACCAGATGGTGTCCCTGGTTTTGTGCTCCATGAACTCACTCAAGAATTAAACCCGCAGTCAGGGCAGCTGTTTGATCTTAGCCTCAACTCAGGATATGTTCCCAAGGAGTGGCATATGTCAATGGTGGACCCACTTCACATGGGGTGCCTCCACCGACCACAGAAACTACCATCCCATCAGCTTGACAAGCAGGGTCTGCTAAGCTATGGAGAAGATCAGAATGGAAGTCATATATGAGGACATAGGGGACTTGCAGACATTAGATCCAAACCAGTTAGGCTTTGTCGAGGGCAGATCATGCCTTTTAAACTTGGTTGACTGTTTCATAACAGACACCAAGGCCATTGACAAGGGCAAGGCACTCCACACAGCCTACCTTGACCTGGCAAAGGCTTTCAACACAATACCCCACTCGGGTATCATTGAAAACATCACCAGCTTAAATGTGAACCCATACATCACAAGATGGGTTGCAAACTGGCTACGTGACAAAACAGACAGGTTCAGACTTGATGGTGCCATGTCACACTCCACAACTGTCACAAGTGGTGTCCCACAGGGCTCAGTCCTGGGCCCACTATTGCTCAGCATCTACTTACTTTTCAGACGTACAAGCAAACACAGCAGGATTATGGCTGACAAAGTTTGGAGATGACTGCAAACTGGGAACCATAGTTAGCCACCCATCTGACACAGACATCCTTCAGAAGGGTGTCATAGACACGGATAACTGGTGCCAGAGCCATGGCCTTACATTAAACACTAAACAACGCATAGCCATACCCTTTGGGAAGAACAAGGTTGCCACTAGTTCCCATTTAGGTGGCAATCCTGTAAGCACACAGGAGGTTATCAGGGACCTGGGCACCCCGGTTGACAGTAACCTTTTGTTTGACACTCACGTTGCCAGGGTAGTTAGGTAGAACTTCTACATTGCCCACCTCATCATGCAGGGATTCACATCTAGATCCAGGGAGGTCATTGTTCCCCTGTACTCTTCACTCATCGGACCATTGATTGAGTGCAATGCCCCATTCAGCATGTATATGACCCGACACCTATGGCAATTGGATGGGCCCACGAATTCCTCGACAGGAGGAGAAAGGGTCTCAAACATATTTCTTATGCTGCCCGACTGAAGGAATTCCAGCTTGATTCCATGACTTACCGTCTGCTCAGAGGTGACCTGTGCCTGACATCCAAGACCATGTCCAAACCTGAGTTAATGTACGCTTCACCTCAAGACCTCTACATCCATCAGAACTACAGGGCAGGAGATTTAAACCTCAACACAGATATTAATAGGATGTGCTGGAGGTACAGATTCTTCACCCAGAGAGTCCCTATGCTGTGGAACAACATCCTGGTACATGTGAGGCTGAGTACCTCACTGGCTTTGTTCAAGTGAGATCTTAATCAATGGATGGGAGATTGCAGGTATGCCCCAGGGATAACCTCAGTATCACTGCTTGTCAGAGGCACAGCAATATAATGGGCAAATTATCCGTCAGAGTGAAGGGTGGCAGACTCCACGGAACTCTGGTCTAGGCTTATAAATGCCCTAGGGCAGATAGCCTAGTATGAACCTGTGAACATAGGCCTGGGGCAGTTCCTGCTATTAGGACAGTGGTCTGCAGCAAGCTATATAGTAGTAGTCAGTTTTAGCCATTGGTGTTTGACCATGGCTAATCCATGTTGCTTCTTGTTGTGGTAACAACAGGGGTGTGTGGTTATCCATGCCATTTATTGGTAGTCACCCTCATTTTGTATCTTGTTCCATGTTTTTGCACATGTACATCACTGTATGAGGTGTGACCCTGGTAGTGTCAGGGTGCTGATGTGGGCTTTGACCCTGTTTTCTATTACAGCACTGATATGTGCATTCCGTATACTATGTGCATTTACACTGCACACATCTTGCTGTTTATACCATTTACACTGCACACATCTTGCTGTTTATACCTTTGGCATTGGGTAGCATTACATCTAGGTTCCTATCCCTCGTGATAGCTATGAGGTGGGTTTGTGTTTTTGTGGTTTATGATTGGTGAGGGTGGATGTTAGTCATGGTCCTCAGGTGTGCATATGATACATGGTGTTACATTACTTAACACATGGCATTCATGCCTCGGGTGGTGCTGCAGGGCTGCCTCTGTCGGATGCACATACTACACTCCCTGTACGTTTGGAAGCAGGTTGTGTCATGTTAGGCATCCCTGTTACTGTATGAGTGAGTCAGAGCGGGTATCAGTCCCAGTGTTCCTACTGACCAAGCATATGTGCTATGCGTTGCCTCTTTGCTAAGGCCAGGGCATACTGGGCACACCTCCTTCTGCCTACTGGGACAAGGTCAGGTTGTTCCTCCTCCGAGTCACCCCCTGCCTGTGGTGGCCTTGGCAACGGTGGGGGGATGTTTGGCCCAGCCCTGTGCCGGTCCTGCTGCAGCTGTTTCCGCAGGATCATATTATGTAGCATAGCACATATCATGATCATTTGGGTACATGTAGTTGGTGTGTACTGCAAAGCTCCACCAGACGTGTCCAGACACCGGAACCGTGACTTGAGCAGCCCAAACACACGCTCTATGATATTACGTGTTTGTGCGTGTGCCTCATTATGGCGTTCCTGTTCAGGTGTGTGTGCATTTCTGATGGGTGTCATCAGCCACGGCTCAAGTGCATAACCAGCATCCCCCACTAGGTGTCCGTGTGGGAAGTCCCCATTGGCAAATGATTGGTACAGCTGCGTCAGATGCCAGATGTGGGAATCGTGGTAGCTCCCAGGGCAGCCAGCACACACATTCATTATTATGCCCTGGGCATCACACACGACCTGGCAGTTGATGGAGGGGTATCCCTTGCGGTTAATATAGACTCTACCCCGCTCACCGGCTGGTGCTTTGATGCGTATGTGCGTGCAGTCTATTGCACCCAGCACCTCAGGGTATCCCGCTATTTGCTGGAAGAGACGATATTGCTGGCCACAACCTCACGGTCATTAGGGACATATATATGATCACTGACATGTGGTGACATGGCATCCAGGAACTGGTGCAGTACCCTGGAGGCTGATGCCTGTGATATCCCCATCATATCGCCAGTTGGTCTCTGGAAGGTACCTGTTGCTAGTATTCTTAGGCCAACACATACCTTGGTTTCCACTGGGATGGGTTCCCCTCTGTTGGTTCTGTGTGTGAGGTGTGGCCTGCACAGCTCAACAATCTGCTGCAGGAGCTCTCTGTCCACTCTATAGCGCTCTACTATCTCCAGCTCATGTAACCCATGGTAGGTGACCCTAGGCCTGTATACTCTTCTCCTTCTCCTCACTCTGGGTTGTCTGTCAGCATCTGCATTATCACCACCCTCAGCAATTCGCCTATGCCTGATTATAATAGCCATGGCAGCCCCTAGCATTTCTGCTCTGAGTTCAGCTTATTTTCAGTTTTCAATTCTGAGAACTTAGTTTCTGGCAGTATCACGTGAGAAACAGCCTGCACTGCTCTTTGTTGTGTTTTAAGTGCTGGGTTGGGCTTCTAGTCTGCCTGTGTCATTGCCTGCTTGTAATTGTTTCCACCAATTAACCCCAGCAGTATTCCCTGGCAGTTTCCCTGTATTTTGGTTGTTTCCTGTTTCCTCTCTGTTTCCTGAAGGGGAGTAATGTGCACACCAGCTTAAACACGCTCACAGTCACTTAAACGCGCGTACACATCCCTACACGGTGTTACACGCGCGCACACATCCTTACACGGTGTTAGCTAGGCTGATTCATGCTAAAACGCACGCACACTGCCTTACACACGTGCACGCCCGCGCAAACCGTTGTAAACAGTTTGCAACACGCTCCCACATGTAGAACCTGCCTTACACGCGCGCACACGAGCGCATGCACGTATATCAAGAAACTTAGAGTGTAGGGATAGCGTATGCCCTCAATTTCTTGACTTTCCTAGTGTTCTGTTGGGACACACCTCCCTCCCTGATGTCTGTCTGTCATCTGTTACCTTACATTGCCCTCCAATCTGGTACATTTCTTTCTATCCTTCCCCGTGATGTCACCTACCTCTTACTCTGTTCCTCCCCCTTCTCTAACTCTTACACTACTCAGAAAGTGCTCATTACCTATGTGGCAGTGTGATTCAGTATTGTAACCCTCATTTACATAGGATTGCCTAGTAATGACTAGTTACATATCTTACACGGAGCTTCCCTTGACAACCACTAAACGGAGGCCATATTGTTTTTAGTCTGCAAGTCCCTCCATTGACATTCCATGTAATACATAAATCCCACAATTGTGGGCTTATAAGCTTCGGTTTTTAGTTTTAGGTAGCGCACCCCGTTTGCGCGGGTGTGCGCTGCAGTTAAACACAAAAATCCCGTGGAAAAAAAAAGTTATATAATTTATTTTTGCAACACTTTTTCATGCCAATGGCCACATATTTGGCCATTGGCATGCTTACTGTAACAAATGCACCCTTTATTTGGAGCTGACATAGCTCCGTTTTAATTTTGCAGAAATGTACTCAGTTGTCAGCTGAGTACATTTCTGTTAACACTAAATCCGTTACACGGACTGGTTTGGGCTTCGTGGATCGCTCACATACCTCATTTGCATATCTGTCAGCTGCAAATGAGGTATTGAGCATTTCCACACCCACTCCGTGTAAGAGACGTGTTAGCTGTCTCTTACACGGAGATTTGGGCTGTTGCTGAATCAGGAGGCTTACACGGAGGCTTACACTACTCTTAAACTCCGTGTAAGCCTTCCTGAATCTGGCCATGTGTCTTTCTTGAAAGAAAGAAAAAAAAAGACTGAAATTCTTTTCTTATTCTTTTCCTGATTTTTGTTGTGCCCACCATTGGATTAAAAGGCTGGGAAATGCTGTAAAACGCACTCCAGAGTATTTATAACCCAATGGTTTATTTGGCTCTAGCTTATTTGAATTATTTTCTGAATAGTTATTATTGTGCTGTTTTGGTCAAAAAGGTGTGTTGATAGGGTGCAAGCAAAGATAAAGCAGAACAGCAACACTGAATTTATTGCCTTAATCATAATTTCTCTTTAATCTAGCACTGGATAAAAAGGTTGAGTAAAAAGAAAAAAAAATGTAAACTGTACTTCAGAGCATATAGAAAGTTCAGCGTCTTGAAAAAACTGAAAAGTAAGACAAAACGTGAGAAAAGAAAGACAAAAGTAATGTGCATGGTGTGGGGAGCAAATAATAGGGGAAAAACAGAGGATAAGGTGTGTGTGTGTGTGTGTGTGTGTGTGTGTGTGTGTGTGTGTGTGTGTGTGTGTGTAGACCTAGGACACCATTTCATCTAAGTCCAGACAAATACACAGAGTCATTGCAATGTATCATTGCTGCAACTAAATGCCAAATCCATACCTCTCAACCTCTTAAAGAAAGAAATCTGGACAAATCCATAAAAAAAAGTGGGACAAAGGCCCAAAAGTAGGAACAATTTTTAAATATTGCTCTTACAAACTTAGAAAGCTGACAGAATAACAGGTTTTGCATTAGCATGAATTTTCTGAAAGTTATCAAGTCTGAAATTCAAATATCTGTCATTATTTAACTTCAGTCTTTAATTTATTTGCCAATAATTTGCCAGAAAGCCACAATTTTATGAAAAGTTGACCAAAAATATGAGGCAAAAATCTGGACATTCTGCGAAAATCTGTACAGTTGAGAGGTACTAATGCCAATAACTGCGAATGTCCCTTTGTGACATGAGTCAACAGTGTACTACACAGGCCTGTTACAATGTAAGAGCATTGTAGCTATAGGTCAGTCTGTGCATGCTACTCCTAAAAGTTTGCAGCATCAACTAAAAGGTTGCTTAGGAGGGGTGGCAGGGACAGGGTGATATTTAGACTGAAGTACCTATGGGGCCCCCAACTTGATATTTGCTGGGGGCCCTCAAAATGCTAACACCGGCTGTGACAGGAGCTAAACACTTTGTGAGCACTCTTGGTGCAGTGGATAACCCAAAGTGTAACGCAGAGAACTGACAATGTGATCCCGCACATAAAACCTTAAGGCACCGAACTGATAATGTGATCCCAATACATAAAACCTTAAGGAACATCTGAAGTCTGGAGGAAAAGGAATGTGATAAGTATCATAAAAACACAAATGAGGAAGAAAGGGTGACAGGTTGTGAAGTGAAAGCATTTTGAACTTGGGCAATAGCACATGCTGGCTTTGGAAAGAAATGCCCAGAACTGGTATCTAGCCATTTTGTTTCTTTAGCACCAAAACATTCTTGCAAAAAAAAAATAAAAATTCCTCAAATGAGAAGAAGGAACTGTTTCTTTTAGCCCTTGAGAAAGCATGTGCTGTAGGTCAGAAGGGAACAGAGAGGTTTGGTCGGGTGGGTATGAAGCAGTTCCCTGGAATGGAGGAATGTCTTCCCATTGCCCTCTGTGACTTTGCCGAATCAGACTCAGAATCCATTTGTCTGAAATAATCTGGTGCCAATGAAAGAAACAGAGAATAAAACTTTCTGGAGGGAATAAGGGACTGCCGGGAGGTGGGGGGGGGGGGCAATATAGTTGCTCTGACTTGTTCAATTGTCCTTTGTTTGGGGAGGGAGGTCTACATTCTTTTTGGAACCTCCCTTGCCACTGTTTTTTATTTAAATGCCTGCTTAACAGCATTTTGCTGAGACTGTTTACTTTGTTTCTTGGCAAAAATTGGATGAGGGAGCAGAAAATCTCTTGGAACTTTAGAGAAGGAGAGCCGAAAAATCTGAGAGATTCCCTATCTCAGCTTACTTTTCTCATCACATTTTGATAACCTCTGCAGAAGAGGGTCCAAAATCTAAATCTCTATACAAAGGAAAATTTAAAATCTCTTTTTTAATTTTGGGAGGTTCTGAGAATGCAGCCAGATAAACCTCCTCAACATAGTGTCAGTGGCAAGAGCCCTGGATGTAGTACCCAAAGCCACACACTTTAAATGGGAAGTGACCTGGATAAACTGAATAAACTAAACTACACAAAAGCAGATTTTTCCATAAGAGAGGGAAGTGCAGATTCCTCATATTATCACAATTAGTCAGAATAAACTTTATCATAGGAGTCTGACAATTCAAAATTATAAATTAAAGTTGCAGAAGCATATACTTTTCACTAAACTTATCAGTTATTCTACTACTTTTGTCATAAGGGGAAAGATTAGAATTTACAAAGTGATTGCCAGCAAGCTGGATTAAACTAAAGCTATAATTATTGGGTCAGGTATGATGAGTGGATAAAATAAAGCCCGAGAAAGTTTGTACATTCTGTCTGCTTTCTTAGGTGCAACTGGCTGGCTATTAGGGAAACCACAAGCTGTGATAAAAACATTCTCACTTGGGGATAGGAGGAGGTTAAGGGAATTCCAGTTGTAACAGCTCACAGTATTTTCTGAGGGACTGGGAAACCTCAGTGTTCTCCCACTGACAACACTGTCACATTTTGGAAATAGCCTCAGAGAAATTCCAAGGGCAGGGAGATTCAGATAACAGGCTCATCTGAGACCCGAGGAGAAAAACATGCATCTTTCCACATCACAATCCTCTGCAGATTCAACTGCTTGAATGTCTTTGGGAAATTTGGAGGAATTCATTTTCTTTTACCAGAAACCACTTGATAAGAAGGGTCAATAGCTTGTACACGACCCTGAGTCAGACTTTTTAAGCTACTCCTGTCAAGAGAAAGTGGTACAGGAGATGAAAAAATGTTTAGTTTTCCTTTTCTTTTTGACATGTTGGGGCAAATAGAATTATTACTGGCAGCAGCAGCTTCCCCAGGAATGAGCGCAACATTCTTTCTAAGCAGAGGGCACCTTCCCTGCCCCTTCTGCTAACGCCAACAAGAGTGGCTCTCCCCTGCCTACTAAAAGGACCTCCTTACCCCCAGTCTAGTGGCTGTATGGACAACACTACAGCAATCCAGGGAAAAAAAGATAAGTGGTCATTCCAAAAAAAGTAGTTTAAACACAGTTTCTCCACAGGAAAAAAAAACACTTTTCAGAATATTTTAAAAATTTTTAAACTGTTAGAAACAAAAGTGCTCTTCAATTTAAACTACAGTAAAGTTGTGTGTCAATAAAAACACATATTCCTACCTTAAAATATAATTTCCTCAAGACGAAAGGATGTTTAAACAATGAAAGTAACATATGGAAGATTTTTCCCCCAAAGGCAATTTATCTGCCCAGCAATGGAACAGCACAATGTGACCGTTGATCCTCGAAAGCCCACAGAGGAGCACTCTCTTCAGTGGCAGGAAAGTTCTAAAGGGCTTAAAACTCAAACCTTTCTTAGCCAGTTCAGTTCAAGCTGACTAACAGTTTGGATGCATGGAGGGTACCCTCCAGCTTTAAAAGATGACTGGCTGTTATATCCTATATAGCTGTGGCTACTGTACTGTAGCAGTGATAAATACGATGAACACATCCAAAAAAACTAAGCAACCATGTACTGCTAAATTCAACAATCAGCATTGCAAAACTGACCAAAGAAGATGTATTCAGTTCTTATTTTTGTAGTCAAGTCATGTGCTCATTAACAAGATACTAGGATAAATCCTTGTTTTAAAAAACATACTCAACTGTTGTGGAGAGACTGTGGTCTGTAACAAACAGCATTTAAGTGCACATTGGACTTCACTCTTTATCTAGCCTGGCTGGAAAATGGAAAGGAGCAGTGGAAGAGAAGATGGCAAAATTGGGAAGGGCTCTATAGCATGTCTCAGGACAGGAAGACCACCACCATGGATTCAACATACACCTGAGTATTTAATGCAGAAACTCCAGTTGTGTTTATGTATATATACCATAAATGAAAATTATGTACATACTGCAACAATTAATCTGTAACTAAAGTCCATCTTCTGTAACTAACAGGACTGATGCTGGCCACAGGCATTAGGACTCCTCTTCATATTATTCTCTCTTTCTCTCAGGAAACCAAGGATCCTTCCTCATTCCACCATGTACCTTGCATGCTACACTCTCCAGGTTTTCTTTTTACAGCGTAAAGCAAAGAAAAGAAGACAATGAAGAGGAAAAGGAAATTACACTCCAGCTCAGATACACAAAGTGTTGTGGGAACAGACAGAAGGCAAGTTACAGAAAATGGACTTTCTTGCAGGTCATTCATTACCCTGAATAACCAAAAGAGCAAGTTAACCTCATGGGCACATACCAAGTACATCAGTCCCAAATTAAGACTTAGAAATAGCATTCAGCTTGCAGTGTTGAGCAAAGCTGTTAACAGAAGACTACACCACAGCTGAAGAGATAAGATCCAAAGCAGGATTGCAGAAAAAGGCAGTGGCAGTAGCAGTTGGAGTGGGTCTACAGAACAAGTCCTAGGAACTACACATAAGGGTTTTCCATGTACACCATGGCAAATCAATACAACTAGTTAACCACCTAGAAAGGGTGAGCTTAAAGTCTTTCAAACCAGATTTAGATTATGCAGAAAAAATAAACAGTTGATCATCTCTGGAGAAAAATCTAGTTCTACCACACAGAATCTAAGCTATAGCTACTTTTGGTTTAAAGTTAAACTTTGTTCCAAGCACCACTTTATCTTGTTGAAAGGAAAACTGAGTAAAATAGTTTAAGACCTTAACATTATAAGCGTACGTTTGAGTAGATTACTGATACAGCTGTCCTACCCATTGCAACCTCAGCAGCAGAAGGCTCAACTTCCAGAGCTTAGCAACCTGCATCCTCTACAACTGACAGGCGTCCATTCATTTGGGATGTGAGGAAACACCCAGTGTAACATAAATGTCCACTCATGCCATTTTAGAGTTTCTTTCCATGATTTAACCTATAGGGAGGCCAAGAAGAAGAAAGGCCCTTTAAATCTAAACCTAAACTGAGGGGAGAGGACAGAGTCGAGAGAGGAAAAGGGCTCCTCAAATTGACTCAGAAGTAAGCAGGCCTGATGTCTTGTATGGGGGGGGGGGGTGTAGCATAACGATTAAGAGTATCACACATCAAACACACAATGAGGAGAATGGTGGGAGGGAAAACAGTACAGCAACAGTGATATACTTGGACATCTACTATTATAAGTCTTCATTTGGACCACTGTTGCAGTAGTCCTCACCACTGGGACAATTCCCAAAGTTCAAGATGATAGGGAGGTGCCATGAAGAGCTAGGCTGCAATATATCCTGTAGATTGTACATTAAGCCCTAGACCCAGAAAAGATGATCATATAGTAATGTTCGGAAAATATATAGACTGATAACCACAGTGCTGCTACTAAGGCAGCCTAGATAGTCATTCCCTTGAGGAAAGCCATAGTGGTAACTACTTCCTGCTCTGAGGGCCCTAGCTACTCTCCCTCCCTTTTCTTACCTTTGGAGAATTAAAAGAACATGATACAGTGAGCCAGTTACTTGGAAACTGTCTATCTGGACATGGCCCTACCCTACTTCCTTGTTGTAAAAGGGCACAACAAATTATCGGAACTAAGTCTATGCAAATATTTCAGTTGCCTGAGTACATACAGGGAATACAATCACTTCCCCTCTGTTATGAAGTTTGAGGTAGAAAAGAAGTAACTGAATGATCTGGCTGATGCTAGGTTCTGTGACTACATATGTCATATAAAGAAGAAATGGTTCTTAACTGACTCTATCCTTGAGGAAGACTAAAAATGGTTCTTCACACATTGAGGCTTGGATCTCTAAAACTATTTTTTGTAGAGTTTTTGTGGCTGTAGGATCAAATGGTAACTGGGTCAGTTTTTATAGCACATAATTTAAGTCTCAAGGAAGAGCAATTCTTTTCCTGGGAGGTCCCCGAAGTATAACTCATTAGAGAAAGGGGTGGTAGGCAAGCCAGTAGCATGTCCATGGAAAGGTATGTTGAAATGTCTAAAACATGCACATAAATGGAAGCATACCTCAACCCTGAATTAAACAACTCACTTAAATATTTTAGGAGTAGGGGCACCAGTACTGCAGGGTCCTGATTATTTTAGTTGGAAGAAAAGGAAAAAACTCCTCCACAAGGTACGTAAGGTTTCCTGGTGATAGACTTCCCAGACTTCTTAAGTATGTTTAACATGTCTTCAGTAAACAAGAGCCCAAAAGGGTTAAATCATCCAAGCTGTGAGATGCACGGTATCCATGTTGGCAGTGTATCAGGGTCCCCATTCATTCTGAGATAGGAGGCCAACCTACAAAGACAGCATGTAATCCCTCCCACACACTTACATGAGGAGGGGGTGCCAGTGCTGCCTGTGTCAAAAGGGACCCATCAAGAGTATATTTGCCCTTCATCCCTTACTTTTTGGATCACCTTCACCTTGGGGAGCAGGAAGATCAGAACGATTGCATAAAGAAGAGATCTGTCCATCTGAAGGAAGAGGGATCTATAGCCCACGTATCATTATATAGTGCTCTTGTGTAGAACGTCCTGAGCTGCAAACAGATCTGTGGAGCCATCTTATGGAGGTAGTATACCAAGAGTTCCAGCTTCTCTTAGGGGCGTAAAGTCTTCTGGCAGCCTGAGTCTAGCAGTGCCCCATGAATATTACTCTTTTGGATGGGGTAAGGCTGAATTGAAAGTACTGAAGAAAAACTCTAAACTTTAGAAGCAGTCCATGATGAATAGAAGGGCTTCCCACCTCCTCCTGTGACAGTGCCTGAATGATGCAGTCATAAAGGTTAGGTAAAAGCAAATGGCCTTTGTTTTGCAATAACTTATTATTGCAGCAAAGCACTTTGTGAAAGCCCTTAATGCTACAGCTAATCCAAAGGGCAGGGAGGTAGTAGGAGCCCAAGCCTCAAGCCTGAGAGAGTGAGTGCGGTCCTTGAGAATGGGAATGAAGACAGACATTCTTGAGATTCATACTAACCATCAGAGCCTGAGGATCAAGAATGGTAGCAGGACCTGTAATATCAACATATTGAATTTGGGCACTTTGAGGTAGGTATTGACTTTTAAAAGGTCCATAATTGGGTTTCCATGAGCCCTCTTTTTGGGGCTTTAGGATTAGTCCCCTGTTTTGTTGCTATCTTGGGACAAGTTCTATTACCCGTAGCAGTAAAGAGTTATTTACTTGAATTTGTTAACTGGAGTAGAGCACTGATCAAAACTGACTAATTTCAGTTTTGAAGGATAGGAAGCGATACCCATCAGTTTTGGTTTTCTTTATAAACTGGAGTTTTTAAACCTTACAAATGATTTGCAACAAAAAAAAAAAAACACTTGGTCTATGTAATGCATTCCCATTGTCCTATGCACTAGGTGAATCTTTCTGCTAGCAACAGAGGTGGGAAAGGGTATGGGGCTAAAGTTGAGGTGTGGAAAAAAAGCTGGAGAATATCCACAGTTATGGTTGCGCCATACTGGGGGAGGACACTTGTGGTCTCCCTGCCATTTTTTTGTCACATTTGAATGTTTTCCCTTTTTCTGGTCTATTTCACCTTGCCTAAAACTGTAAGGAATGAGTTTAGAGGGAGAAGTTATGTCCTATTTGGGCATAGAGAAGTTAAAAAAAAAAAAAAGGCTGTTTTTTATTATTTGTTCTAAAGAGCAATTTGGCATTTTGTCACAAGAGTCTGACAACAAGTGGCCATGAAGGACAGAGTAGTCTCTGTATACACCTTGAACCAAACACAGCCGAGGTCCACACACTGTCACACGGCATGATGCAAAAACATCACCCAGAGTACGTGTGCACAAATGTACAAATTCATTTATTTGTAAAACAAATTAAAAACAAGTTAAGTGTTTTTGTCCCATACATTGATCCAGGACTTCATCAGAACGAACGTACCACCACTGAAAGGTTAATTTATTTCACAATTGCTCAGAACATGCAACATCTTTAACAAATTACATACCACCACCAATAAAACATTACAATTCATAAAATGCATAAAAGCATAAGAACACAATTGTAACAAATGTTCATATTGTAGAAGGTTTCAGTGAATATTGTTAAAATCAAAATAAATACTGAGTAAAATTGTTGCATTGATAAAATATTTGTTAAAAGGTTTGAACTAATCCAGTGGACTTAAAGTTTAATTCAAGGAGTTTACATGAATGAATTCCAGGAATCTTTGTGCATACTTGTTTGTGGTGGTGTAGGTTTCACTGTTAATGGAGAGAGAGTTGAATTCACCCAAGAGAACAGTGTTTGGTTCTGTGGTAAGGGAAGGGAAGTCGATCTAAAATGTGTCTCATGGGCTGCCATTGTCACAGACCGATACTAAATGGTACTTTTTTTTTTTTTAAGCACAAGTCCATGCTGCTCCGTTTAACTGATACTCAGGCCTTACAGACTTAGAGGACAGCAAGAGAAGAATAATTTCCCAAATGGAAATTAGATATAGTAGGTATGTAAATTTTAATATTACAGTAAATAAAACAAACAAATTCAAACAATCAAAAACCAAACGGATGGGTATGAAAACTAATCCAAGCTTCTGCAAAAAGCCCAGATGCCAAAGCAGGCTCACGGTGTAAGCCTTCTGCATGGAAAGAGATCATGGCAGTGACAACAGTGTGAAAAGGCAGGAATACTACCCACTTAATGAAAAGTACAGTTGTGTACCTACCATAAATGCAGATGTTCGAGTGTATTCACTGTTGAAGTCATTACACTTGGGTTATCCTGCTGGCAGGCTACCCACAGTCGGCCTGAATTCCAAAGTCCTGGTCCGGCGTCGGATGCTGTTATCTCTTCCCTGACGTTAGTGCGCCAGGGATATAAAAGATGCAGCAGACACCATTTTCTTCAGTTTTTCTTAACCCAGATGACAGATGCCCCCCAAAAGGGTAGGCTAAAAATTTGCAAATAAAAAAAAGCATGCACTAACATAAACATTACCTTCCTCTACAAGCAAATACACCACATAGGTTATATAGAATAGAGAAGTACAGATAAGTCCCAGCAATGAAAGGGAGATGATGGGAGGGTAACCTGGACTGCAACAGTGAATACACTCAAACATCTACATTTATGGTAGGTACACAACTGTACTATGTTCATCGTGTTTCACTGTTGCAGTCATTACACTTGGGTTGAATCCCAAAGCTGAGGTTGGGCGGATGGGCCTAAATAGGATTAGGAGTGGCTATGAGGCCCTGCAGAACTGCAGTGGCAAAGACAGCTCTTGATTTAGAGTAAAGAGGTAAGTGATGGTACTTAAGTGTGCACTGAACTCCAAGTTGCAGCCTCCAAAATTTCCTTGGTTGGTACTCCTCTGAGAAAGGCTGCTGATGTGGCTGCTGCCCTGGTAGAATGTGGCCTAATATTCTTAGGCACTGATTTGCCATGCTGTGCTAGCAGAAATGAATGCAGTGTCCCATCCATTTTGAAATAATCTGTTTTGAAATAGCCTTTCCTTGTGATCCTGCAGTGTATGCCACAAAAAGTTGCTCAGTTTTTCTGAAAGCTTTTGTTTTGTCCAAGTAGAAGCGTAGCTGCCTGTGTATGTCCAAAGAGTGCAGAAGTCTCTCCCATTTATTCTGGGGATTTGGATAAAATGTTGGTAAATGAATGGTTTGGTTAAGAGCCACACTGGATACTACCTTTGGCATAAATGTTGGGTTTGTCCTTAGAGAAACCCTGTCCAGATGAAAAATGATAAAAGGTTCCACTGCCATTAATGCCTGTAACTCTGAGACTCTTCTTGCTGAAATAATTGCTAGGAGCAGAGCAGTTTTCCATGATAAGAATTTTATCTCAGCTGTACTGGCTGGCTCAAAAGGAGGCAGTGTGAGCTTTTCCAATACAAAGCTGAGGTCCCATGTTGGTATTGGTGCACTCCTTGGGGGTCTTATGTTTTTTGCCCCTCTGAGGTACTGTCTTAGTAGTGGATGAGAGAAAATAGGAGGTTCCATATTGTAATGAGCTGAAATGGCAGAGGCATGGATCTCACTTGATGAGAAGGATAGGCCTTTGGTCCAGCATCTCAGTTAGGTATTGTAAAATCTGAGGAATATTAGGAGCAAGCAGTTCAAGTCCTCATGCCTGGTTCCAAGCACAGAATCTCTTCCATTTTTCTGCATAAGATTTCCTGGTGCTGGGCCTCCTGGCTTCCAAAATGACATCCATAACTGCTTTAGAGAGCGGTGTGTTCTGAGTGGCTGCATTATTCGCCATGCAGCCAGATTTAAGGTTCTGAGATGGCTGTGCAGGATCTGATTGTTTTGTTGGGTCAGCAGATGAGGAATTTGAGGTAAAGTCCAGGCTGGCCCTTGACACAAGTTCTTTAGGATTGGGTACCAGTGCTGGCGTGGCCAGTCCGGGTCAATCAGAATAATTTTTGGCTTCTCTTGTCTGACTTTTAGGAGTACCTTGGGGAGTAGAGGTAGTGGTGGATAGGCATAAACTGTTAGGCTTTTCCAGCTGAATGATAGAGCATCCACCTTCCATACTTGTGAGTGATAAGTCCTTGTGCAGAATCTCTGTAGTTGGCAGTTGTGAGGGGAGGCAAATAGATCTATGTCTGGGCATCACCATTTCTTTGTTATCATGCTGAAGACTTGTGGATCTAGTTTCCACTCGTGAGGGTCCATGAGGTTTCTGCTTAGTTCGTCTGCCAGAGTATTTTTCTTTCCTGGCAGGAATTGTGCCTGCAGATGTACTTGATAGGCCAGTGCTGTGTTCCACAAAGTCATGGCTTGCCTGCAGAGGGTGTAGGAATGTGTGCCCCCTTGCTTGTTTATGTACCACATGACTGTAGTATTGTCCGTCTTTAGTAATAGTTGTCCAGAATGTAGTAGATCCTTGAAGGCTGTCAGGGCATTCTGGACAGCTAGCATCTCTTTTTGATTGATATGAAGATGCATTTGGTCTGTGGGCCACTTGCCCTGTATACATTTTCCTGCCATGTGTGCTCCCCAGGCATAATCCGATGCATATGTTGTTAATGTCTGCCTGGCTGTGGGTAAAGTGAAAGGCTGTCCCTTGTTGTGGAGACAGGCCAGTGCCCACCATCGAAACTCTTGTTGCAGGCAGGGAATGAGAGTAATTATTGTTTCCAGGCTGTGGCAATGTTGAGTCCAAACACTTTTTAGATACCATTGTAGCTTCCTCATATGCAGTCTTGCATATGGAATTAGAAGGATGCAGGATGCCATGAAGCCCAAAGCCTGAAGAATTTTTCTTGCAGGTAGCTGGGTCTTTGTTGCCATCATTTGAAAGTAATGAGTCAGTTGCCTTTATTTGTCTGGCGTGAGATAAGCCATCTGGGCAGTTGTATTTAAGCTTGCACCCAGGAATATTATCTCTTGAGAGGGCACTAGTTTTGATTTCTTTTCATTTACTGTGTACACTAGGCAAATTAGTAATCTTTTTACAAACACCAGATGCTTTAGTAGAATGTCCTTGTTGTCCGCTTGAATAAGGCAGTCATCCAAGTAGGGATATATTTAAATTCCTTTTTGTCTGCAAAATGCAATTACTGGTGCCAGGCATTTTGTTAAGACCCTGGGAGGAGTAGATAAGCAAAAGGGCAGTGCAAAGAATTGGTAATGCATTGAGCCAGCTATGAATCCGAGGTATCTTCTTGCAAGATTGTCTGATTGGGACATGCAGGTATGCCTCTTTGAGGTCCAAGGTAACTAGCTAAGCCCTCTTGCCCAGCATGGGTAGAAGTTGCTGCAGTGTCAACATTTTGAATTTTGGAACGTCCAGGAAGGTATTTAGAGTAGACAGGTCCAGTATTGGTCTCCAAGCTTTGTCCTTGCTGGGTACCAAGAAAAGTCTTGAGTAAAATCCTTGTCCCTGCTCTTGCTGTGGTACTTTTTGGATAGCCCTCATGTCCATGAGAGCAGAAATGTGTTTTTGTGCCTCTGCCCATTGATTGTGTGGCAGGTCTGGCATACCTTTTGACCTTGGTAGGGTGTGAAAGTGGAACCTGTAACCCTGGGAAACAATATTCCGAACCCATTTGTCCTGGGTGATCATGCGCCAATTTTGTGAGAAAAGTGCTAGTTTTCCCCCTAAGGGAGCTTCCAAAAGGTAAGAGCTTGGCATTGGTAGAAGAAAGTCATTGGGACTGTTTCCTATAAGGTTGTGATTTGTCTTCTCCGCCTTTGGGGACTGAAGCACCCCATTGCTTAGGTCTGTATGAGCCTTGGGGCTGAGATCTGCCTCTTGGGTGTCTGTATCTGCCTCTTTGTGGCCTGTCTGACACTGGAAAGGACCAATTTTTAGAAGGCCAGTTCCTGCTAAATCTGGGTGGCTGTACCTGCAAGAAATCCTTTACTGTCTGCATTGATTTTGCTTTATCCTCCATTTTCTTTAACACCTCTTCTGCCCTAACACCAAACAAAGTATCATGTTGTAATGGAGCATCCAACAATTTTGCTTTAACATGATCAGGTAAACTTTGTTATTTTAACCAAGCATGCCTTCGAATGACACAACCTGCAACTGCGGCTCTGCAAGAAGCCTCTAATGAATCAAAACCACATTGCAAAGTATGCTTTCCCACTTGTTCAGCTGCATGCAATACATCCTGCATTTCCTTATTATCAGGACATTCTGAGCTTGTAAGCATTTTCTGTTTTAGCAAAGACATTGGGTATTGTTGATATTTAAGCATGTGAGACTGGCAGTTTAAAGCCCTTACAGCTAAAGTAGCAGAGGTGTAAACTTTTTTCCTCCATCTGTCCAGTACTCTAGAATCCCTATCAGAGGGAACAGGGTTTTTTGCAGTGGAAGCCTTGACCCCTTTGGGACCCTGAGAAATTGTTTCTGGGTCAACAGCAGGGTTTTTATAAAGAAATTTATGAGAATCTGGGACCCTGTAGTACTTATCTGGCTTAACTGGTGCAGGGGATAAAGAATCAGGAGACAAACTGGATTCAGAAAATACATCAACAATATCTAGTACAGGGGGAATAGCAAGGGGCCTGTGCTGAGGCAGTAAAAGAAAGTCTCTCAGCCTTTTCTTGGATTCTGAATAATCAAGGCTCTCCCAATGGAAATGCTCCCTCATGGTGTGCAGGGTTTCCCCAAAAGAGTAATCCTCAGGAGGAGAGGCTGAAGGGATAGATTATTCAGC
Source organism: Protopterus annectens (assembly GCF_019279795.1). Classification (NCBI taxonomy): domain Eukaryota; kingdom Metazoa; phylum Chordata; order Ceratodontiformes; family Protopteridae; genus Protopterus; species Protopterus annectens. Next base: position 2,646,669 of record NC_056745.1, on the reverse strand, counting down.
ATCAGAGTCCTCATAGGGAGGAAGAGAATATCCCTGTTCTGAAGAGGAATCAGAGGAAATAGAAACCTGGTCAGAGGAATCATAGTCAGTATCTTGCCTAGGTCTTTTATCAGGAGGGGATGGGAACCCCTGATCAGAGTAATTAGGTCCTCGGCCATTTTGAGCATCTGTTTCTTTGGCATGGATGACTGTCCAGGTGAATGCTGTACTTGTTTCTTTGTCTTTAAAGGTGTTTTGGACTTTGCCTTGGCTGCTGAAGTAGTCTTGATAGTAAGCTGTGAAGGTCTGAAAACACCCTCAGAAGCCGATGCCTGTTCAGCGGCTCCGGACCCATCTGAGGGAATAGTTTCCGTAGGCCCAATACCTTGAGTTTCCAGAGGCCTAGTTGTCTCCACATGGGAGTCAGAGGCGGCCTGCGGCTATGAGGTAGCGGGTGTCAGGGGCTGCAAAAGCGCCTCACTGAGCACCGGCGACTGGCCTAGAAGAGGCTTCGTCGTCAGTTTTGGACCTCGGATGCCTGTCCTTTTCTTTGTCCTTGCGCTTTTTATAAACTCCGGTCGTCGGTTGTTCCGATGGCATTATATAGGTAAACCTTCGGCCAAAGTAGTGTAAAGCAAAATCGAACCGACGCTTAATAGTGCGTTGGTTGAATCTAGTGCAAAACCGACAACTAGCAATGTTGTGGTCAGGGCCTAGGCAAGGAATACAGTATGAATGAAAATCCTTATGAGGTATTTGCTTCCCACAAGAAATACAACAGTTAACTTTTACTGACATCGGTCTGGAGTAAGAAAAAGTTTTCCCAACAGGGTACTTAGCTTTATTGAAGACTTCGGTTCTGAAATTCAATTTCGAAAATGTCAGGAGTCGGCCGACTGGCACTTGCGAACTGCTTTTGCTTCGGGCACCGCGCGGCAAGAAAGACTGAAGAAAATGGCGTTGGCTGCATCTTTTATACCCCTGGCGCACTGACGTCAGGGAAGAGGCGACAGCAACCAATGCCGGACCAGGACTTTGGAATTCAGGCCGACTGCGGGTAGCCTGCCAGCAGGATAACCCAAGTGTAATGACTGCAACAGTGAAACACGAACATCTGGAAAAGTCGTGCTGTCAACTTCAGAGAATAAAGACCTGAGCGGGGCTTGCTTGATGGGTGATATACAATATCCTAAAAAGGTCATAAGAAGTAAGGGGCATGTTCAGCGACACACATGTGCGGATGTAAACTCTTAAGCACTGTATTAACCTTGGAGCTCATAACGTTTTGTTCTGTGTCTGAACTGCAACTTAGCTTTTTATGCTAAATGGCTGACTATCTCTAAAGTCCTACAGAGATTGATAATTCTCTCTGATAAGGGAACTAACAATTATTAACTTTAATTTTGATCAAGTTTTCTATGGCAAGCATGCTGGAAGACATGGTGACTAAACCAAAACAGAAAATCTCTGGGGGCAACAAGAAGCAAGGAAAAGAAAACAATGTACTACAAAACTCACTATCCTCCCTCAGCACTTTGTAGAAAGAGGTCAAGATGGATCTGCAAAAGCAAAAGTACACTGGTGAGGAAACAACGCCAAAATGATGGCCCTTCACCTCAAACTCAAGCAGCAGCACCAGGACCTACTCAAAAAGTGGAATGTGCTGAATGGGGGTTGGAATAAAGGTTAAGGTGTTTACCTCAGAGAAACAAGGGAAGGGAAGTTGGCTAGGCTTAAAATGGTCCACATGTTCAGCTAGCCTAGTACTTACCTCTGAACCTATAAACCAACACACTCAAACAGACGAGATCAAAGGTTAGCACAGGATGTTAGAATTAAAGGTCGCTCTTCTGAAGAATCAGTCTCACAAAAATGACCAGAGGATAATGGGTTTGCCAGTGAAGTAAGAATTCCAGCCAGTGCTGAAAAGTGCACACAGTATTGATACAAAGACTGCCACCAAACTCCCCAGACTTCTAATTATGAAATTCTTAAATTACCAAGACAGGGAAGAAACTGAGGGCCATCAGGGACCTTGGACCAAAATGCCAGTTAAGAGGGGCCACTCTAAGATTTGCCCTGGATTACACTACTGATCTATTCATTCTCACTATGAAGTGCTTAAAGGTCTAGGACTAAATGGTTGCATTGTGCTACCAGGCACCATTACAGGTGAAGAAAGGGGCTCAAATCTTAACATTTAACTACCCCTCTAAAGCTGAAATGTACTTAGAAAGGGGCAGAAGAGGGCAACAATCTGAACTTACATCATGCAGTCTGGGACTTGTGGTGATGTGCAAGTTAATGCAGTTGCCAGAACAGACTTGGAAATCCCATGGGAAAAAATAGATGAGAAAAGGGGCAATGAAGCAAGGCCCTTCCAACATCATCAATGTAAGTCATTCACACTCACAGAGAGTAATCTAATTATGCTGCTGACCACCACAACAAATATATGCCCTTGGAAATTTTATGAGGAGGAGGAGTAGGAAGAAGCAATGCACTTTATAGGACATGATCCAGCTCTAACAGAAATCAAACTATTAGAACTAGAGTAGGAGACATGGATCAGGTCACCGCTTCTGTGCTGGCTGAACCATGACAGCCTTGAAGAAAACGTACAGTTTTGTACCTACCATAAATGTAGATGTTCGAGTGCTAATACAGCTGCAGTCATAACAGATGGGTTCTCCTGCCGTCAAGAGGGTCCTCGGTCGGCCGAATTCCAAAGTCTAGGTCCAGCGTTGGTTGTCGTCGCTTCTTCCCTGACGTCAGTGCGACAGGGGTATAAAGGAACCAGCCAACGCCATTTTCTTCAGTTTTCCTTGCCCCAGATGTCAGGTGCCCCCAGAAGGAAGGCAATACATAAATTTGTGTAATAATGCAGTGCAATATAATCAAAATAACAGTAGTTGCAAGCAAATACATCATAAATGAATACCCCAATTAGGTTGTATGAGGATGTGTTAGCCTATAGGCCTGTCCCAAGAGGGGAAGGAGGGAGGGAAACCTGGACTGCAGCTCTATTAGCACTCGAACATCTACATTTATGGTAGGTACAAAACTGTACTATGTTCATCGTGCATACAGCTGCAGTCATAACAGATGGGTACAATCCCAAAGCTAAGAAAGGGGTGGTAGGCACTAGGTGGAACTAGGAGAAGCCAAAATGCCCTGCAAGACTGCAGTGGCAAAGCCTGCTCTAGATTTGGAGTATAATGGTAGAAGGTATGCACAGAACTCCAAGTGGCTACTTCCAAAATATCCTTGGTAGGAACTCCTCTGAGGAAGGCTGCAGATGTGGCTGTGGCCCTGGTGGAATGAGTTCTAATGCCTGTAGGTACAGTTTTGCCATGAAAGGAATAGCAAAAGCGTATGCAGTGGGCTATCCATTTTGAGATTGTCTGTTTGGAAATTGGCTTTCCTTGAGCTCCCACCGCATAGGCCACAAAGAGCTGTCCTGATTTTCTGAAAGGCTTTGTTCTGTCCAAATAATAACGCAGTTGTCTGTGGATGTCCAAGGAATGTAGTAATCTCTCCCCTTTGTTTTGAGGATTAGCATAAAAAGTAGGTAAATGTATGGCCTGATTTAAAGCTACCCTGGATACCACTTTAGGCATACAGGACGGGTTGGTTCGTAAGGAAACTCTGTCCTGATGGAAGATGATAAAAGGCTGGACAGCCATGAGAGCCTGTAGTTCTGAAACTCTGCGAGCTGAGGTGATAGCCAGAAGGAAAGCTGTTTTCCAGTATAAATATTGCAAATCTGATGAGGCAGCTGGCTCAAAGGGAGGCAAGTTCAGTTTTCCAGAATGAAATTAAGATCCTAAGCAGGTATTGGTTGTTTCCTTGGAGGTCTTAGATTCTTAGCCCCTCTGAGGAACTGTCTTAAGAGAGGGTGAGAGAATAAAGGTGGATCAGTGTTGTATTCTGCAGAAATGGCTGAGGCATGGATTTTGATGGAGGAGAAAGAAAGTCCACTGCTTAGCAGTTCAGCCAAATATTGTAGTATTTGAGGTAAATTCAGTTTTCCAGGATCCTGGCCCTTTTTCTCATTCCAGACACAAAAACGTTTCCATTTTGCGGAGTAAGCTTTTCTAGTTGATGGCCTTCTGGCCTCCAAAATGACATCGTGCACCTCCTTGGAGAGTAGGGCCTGTTGTGATGCTAAGGAATCTTCCATGCGGCTAGATTGAGTGTTTTTAGCTGGCTGTGAAGAGTTTTGAAGCTGTGCTGAGTCAGAAGAAGAGGCATTAGAGGCAGGGTCCATGGTGGGGAATGCGTCAGGCTCCTCAGGAGTGGGTACCAGTGTTGCCTGGCCAGTCCGGAGCAATGAGAATCATCTTTGGTCTGTCTGCTCTGGTTTTCAATAGAACTTTGGGCAGCAGAGGAAGAGGTGGGAAGGCATAAACTGTTATTGATGTCCAACTGAAAGAGAGAGCGTCCACTCTCCAGGCCTTTGGATGGAGGATCCTTGAGCAGAATTTTGTCAATTGATGATTTTTGTGGGAGGCAAAGAGATCTATGTCTGGCCTTCCCCATTCTTGGATTATTTCTGTAAAAACTTTTGGATGCAATTTCCATTCATGTGGATCTGTCATATTCCTGCTTAGGTTGTCTGCAAGCATGTTTTCCTTGCCTGGCAACTACTGTGCTTGTAGTTCCATTTGTAAGTCCATGGCCATGTTCCAAAGTGACATGGCCAGTCTGCATAGGGGGTAAGAATGTGTTCCTCCCTGTTTGCTTATGTACCACATAACTGTGGTGTTGTCCGTTCTTATCAATAGTTGACCTGGTTGTAGAAGGTCCTTGAAAGCTATAATAGCATTTATTACTGCTAGCATTTCTTTTTGATTGATGTGAAGGTGCTTTTCTTTTTGGGACCATTTGCCCTGAATGCACCGATCTGTCATGTGCGCCCCCCAGGCGTAGTCCGAGGCGTCTGTTGTGATGACTTGATTTGCTTGAGGCTTGCTGAATGGAAGACCTGTGTTTGTTTGATATGCTTGAGCCCACCACAGAAATTCCTTTTGCAGACATGGAATTAGTGGTATTATTGTTTCCAAACTGTGGCTGTGTTGAGACCATATGTTTTTCAGGTACCATTGTAGTTTCCTCATATGCAGCTTTGCACATGGGATTAGTAAGATGCAAGATGCCATGAATCCCAGACCCTGCAGGATTTTCCTTGCAGTCAGCCTGGTGCAATTTGCTAGTGTTCTGAAGTATTGAATTAGTTGCCCCTGCTTCTCTGGCGTGAGGTAGGCCATCTGGGTGTTTGTGTCCAAATTGGCACCCAGGAAAATTATCTTCCGAGAGGGTATTAGCCCTGATTTCTTTTTGATGACTGTGTATCCCAGAGAGTTCAACAACATTATTACATAAGCCAGATGTTTCAGAAGAATGTGCTTGCTGTCCGCTTGGATCAGGCAGCCATCCAAATAGGGGTATATTTGTATCCCTTGAAGTCTGCAGTAGGCAATTACTGATGCCAGGCATTTCGTGAATACTCTGGGTGCAGTAGATAAGCCAAAGGGCAATGCAGAGAATTGATAATGGGTTGAACCTGCAAGAAATCTGAGGTACCTTCTGCAATTTTGTCTGATTGGGACATGCAGGTATGCCTCCTTGAGGTCCAATATTACCAGCCAAGACTCCTTGCCCAGCATGGGAAGAAGTTGCTGTAGAGTGAGCATCTTGAATTTTGGTACGAGTAGAAATGTGTTTAGGATGGATAGGTCCAAAATAGATCTCCAATCTTTTCCCTTCCTTAGCATCAGAAATAGCCTGGAATAAAAACCTTGACCTTGTTCGTGCGTAGGTACCTCTTGAATAGCTTTCATGTTTATGAGATCTGTAATTTGCCTTTGTGCCACTGCCCTTTGATGTGTGTGGCAGGTTTGGCATGCCTCTCATTTTTGGAAAGGTGTGAAAATGGAATATGTAGCCTCTGTTTATAATGTCCAGGATCCATTTGTCCTTTGTGACAATATGCCAATTTTTTGAAAATAATGCCAGCTTTCCTCCTAAGGGGGCTGCCATTTGAGACTTGGTTGGCATGCAAAGGGGAAAGTCATTGGGTTTGCTTTCTGAAAGATTGCGAGTTATCCTCACCACCTCTTTGTATAGGAGCTTGCCACTGTCTGCCTCTAAACGATCCTTGGGATTGTCCTCTGCCCTTCGGGCGCCTGTATCTGCCTCTTTGGGGTCTGTCCGTGGCAGGAAAGGACCAGTTTTTGAAAGGCCAATTTCTACTAAAACGTGGGGGTTGTACCTGTAGAAATTCTTTCACAGTTTGCATTGATTTAGCCTTTTCCTCCATTTTCCTTAACACCTCCTCAGCATTAGCACCAAATAGTACATCCTTTTGAAGAGGGGCATCTAGTAATTTTGCTTTGACATGATCAGGCAAGGCTTGTTCCTTGAGCCAGGCATGCCTATGTATGACTGATCCTGTAACAGCAGCTCTACATGAGGCCTCTAGAGCATCAAAACCACATTGTAAGGTATGCTTACCCACTTGTTCTGCACTATGCATCAAATCCTGCAACTCCTTCAAGTCTGGTTGTTCAGGTTGTGACATTTTACTTTTCAATTGTAATAACAAAAACTGTTGGTATTTTAGCATATGAAACTGACAGTTTAAGGCCCTCATGGATAAGGTAGCCGAGGTATATACCTTTTTTCCCCACCTTTCTAAGGATCTGGAGTCTCTCTCGGAAGGTAGTGGATTTTTAGCAATGGCGGCCTTAACTCCCTTGGGGCCCTGTGAGATGGTTTCTGGGTCAGCAGCATGGCTTTTGTATAGAAATTGGTGTGAGTCAGGAACCCTGTAGTACCTGTCAGGCTTAACTGGGGCTGGAGGTAGAGAGTCCGGGTTAAGGCAAGCCTCCGAGTAAACATCACCTAGGATGTCCAAGACAGGAGGTACAGCCAGAGGCCTGTGCTGAGGTAGCAAGAGAAATTCCCTGAGCCTTTTCTTGGAATCTGAATAATCTTGGCCTTCCCAGTGGAAGTGTTCCCTTAAGGAATGCAAAGTTTCCCCAAATGAGTAATCCTCTGGGGGGGGGGGACAGAAGGGATGGACTCCTCCGCATCAGAGTCTTCAAAAGGGGAGTAAGAATGTTCCTGATCACCAGAATGCTCTGAAATAATGGAGCCCTGATCAGAGGAGGGGGAATCTTCCTCCACTCTGGGCCTTTTGTCCGGTGGGGGCTGAGAACCTCTGATGAATAATTAAATCCTCAGCCATTTTAAGCATCTGTTTCTTAAGCATGGGGCCTGGAGATGGGCCCTGTGTAGCTGGTCTCTTAAAGTGCATGGTTGCTTTAGACTTTGTGAAAGCCTTGATGGAGAAAGAAGAGGAAGGTCTGAAGACACCTTGAGTGGAGGTGAACCTGTCCACATTCTGAGTTTCAACGCCAAGAGTGGCTTCGGTATCTGTAGTCGGGGTGTGGGCCGAGGAGCCTGCGACCTCGGGCACAGGAGACACCATCAAAGAAGTGTCGTCGGTAGTCAGGGGCTGCGTAGGCGCCTCGCTGAGAACCGGACCACGTGTAGTCGGCTTTGGCGTGGTGTCGGTAGAGGCCGCGGACCTCGTGTGTCGGTCCTTGTCTTTGCGTTTTTTTTAGACAAAACCGGAGTTGCAGTATCCGACGACATAGTATAGTTAAATGCTTTTCCAAAATAATGCTGGGCGAACTCCGCCCGACACTTAATAGTGCGTTTGTTGAATGTAGCACAAAAGCGACAGACCGAGACGTCGTGGTCTGGGCCTAAACAAGGTATACAGAGGGAATGGAAATCCTTATGCGGTATTTGCTTCCCACAAGAAATACAATTATTAACTTTGTCTGACATCGGTCTGAGGCAAGAAAAGTTTCCCCAATGGGGTACTTAGCTTTTAAGAAGACTTCGGTTTCCAAATTTTCGTAATCTCAGGAGCTGGCCGACCGGCAGTTGCGAACTGCTTCTGCTTCGGGCACCGCGCGGCAAGAAAGACTGGAGAAAATGGCGTCGGCTGGTTCCTTTATACCCCTGTCGCACTGACGTCAGGGAAGAAGCGACGACAACCGACGCCGGACCTAGACTTTGGAATTCGGCCGACCGAGGACCCACCTGACGGCAGGAGAACCCATCTGTTATGACTGCAGCTGTATGCACGATGAATATCTAGGGCTGGTTTGAAGCAAATCCATTTATAAGACCTTCAGCTTGCTTTGACAGCATCCAGAGGTCAGTTATACTGACAAAAGCTTTTTCTTCTTCTGCTCATTGGGTGGTAATTAAGATTTTATCACTGTTGCTTTTTGTTACATCCTAACTTTGGTGTAGAAGAATTATATACAACCTTGAAGGAATGGACATAATAATTACAAGGGTGGGGACTAAATGCAAGGTGGTTGATGGATGTGCACAGTATTTCTAGACAGTGATCTTTTCTGTTACAGAGCAGCTATACTCATTACCTCACCCACATTTCAGTTGGTTTATAAGCAATAATAGGAAATATGCTATTACAAAACTAGTAACCTTGTGTGGCTGTCCAACAAATAAACTAATAATCCCAAAAACTGGAGAGCCGTCGAGCGGAATGCACTCACTAGAAAATCTCTTGACCAAAAACGAACAGTGACACCTTAAACCATGCATAAACGCTTTTATTCCACAAAATCCACATGCGTTTTCGTCCCTTCATCCAGGACTTCATCAGATAAATTAACACAAAAACTTGTTCACTTTTATATTAACCTTGAGGTTAATTAACCTATAATGCCAAGCTACTTTAATTTAAATGAACCAATCCTTTTTCTTTCTCTTTTCTCTCCTCATTAATATTTATTTATTACATTTGTTGATTCCTTGTGAACCCTTTTAAAAAAGCATTAATTGATATACGTTGTATAATTTGAACCATCTTCAACAGTTAATTTTGAAGTGTAATAAGAACTTTTTGTTAATTCTTATAATAAATGAATGTTTAAATAAATGCATACTACTACATAAACATATAAAACTCCCTCTAGTGTCCGAAACCTGTAATACCTTATAATAAATATATACAATATAAATACACTTTCCTTTCATAAATATATATATTATAAATATAAAAACTCCATAAATAGATCAAAAATTTAAAATATATTATGTATGTATAGATAAATATAAAATATTAAGTATTTAATTATAATATAATATGTATAATCAATTATGTCTCTTTATTAAAAAATACAACCCAGGAAAATAAAATACCTCAAACTTTATTAGCTTTCAATTTTAATATAGGTCCAATGGAGATATTTTCATTCAATCCAGGCTTCTTACAGGCGTCAAGAAAACCTTGCCACCACAATTCTCTACTTTCTAATACTTCCTCCCATGGACCTCCCCTAACATCCTGTCTTACCTGTTCTAATATAAAAAATAAAAATTTTGCTCCAATACAACTTTTAAAGTGCTTATATAGTGCATTTGTTTCCTTAGCTTTACCAATATCATACATGTTTTTGTATATACGTCTTTTAAATACCCTTTCTGTCTTACCAATATAAAAAGATTGACAGTTTTGGCAAACTGCTAAGTAAACTACTCCTTGTGTATTACAATTAAATCTATCCTTACTTTTTATCATTCTTTTCCTACTTTCAATAAAAATTTCATCTTTATTCATAATGTAAGGACACTGTGCACATCTCCCACACTTAAAAGTACCTACCTTCGTATTATCTACCCCTTTTCTATACTTTCCAAATCCTTCTATTTTCTTTCTTATGTTAGGTGGATTTCTGAAAGTCACTTGAGGTATTATATTTTTGACTTCTTCCATGTCAGTAAAGGATGAAAATCTCTCCCATTCCCTCTTAAATATATGTTTGACATCTTTACTTAATGTATTAAATTCTGTAACTAACCTTTTTACATTCTTATTCTCCTTTGAATTTTCATTTTTTCTATCCAAACCCTTTTTCTTCACCTCCATTATTCCTTTTATTGGATGGAATTTTTCTCTTCTACCAATCTCCACTTCTTTTCTTATTCCCCTCACAAATTCCAAGGGGTAACCTCTATCTAAAAACATTGTTTATAATTTATTGCATTCTTTAAAAAAATCCCCTTCATCACTTGTCATCCTGGACCCTCTCACGAACTGGCCTTTCACAATATTTTCTTACAGTGGGTAGGGTGAAAACTATCGTAATGCAAATAAGAATTGCAATATGTATCCTTTCTAAAAACCTTAGTTTCAAATTTTTTATTTTTCTTGTAAACTTCAATATCCAAATAATTAATAACATCTGCATTCATAACATAGGTAAAATTTAAATAATTTGTAGTTGAGTTTATATAGGTAATAAATTCCATAAATTTTTCTTCCCCACCTATCCAAAATATCACTATATCATCCAGGAATCTGTGATAAAGTGACCAATATTGACTAAAGGAAGATTTAACTATAAATTTCTCTTCCCATTTAGCAAGCACTATATTAGCGAAAGTAGGGGCACATGCCGCCCCCATAGAGACCCCTGATATCTGTTGATAGTATTCTCCGTTGAACATTAAATAATTATACTTTAATATAGTATCCATTAATGTCACTATGGTCACTTTTTCTTCTTGTGACAATTTTTCATCAGCATATATACTTTCCTCAAAGAATTCCATACCTTCCCTATGGGGAATACTAGAAAAGAGGTCTATAACATCTATTGTAACAAAAATTAATTCATCTTTATATGTTTTTGGCGTGAGTTCCCTTAGAAAATCCCACGAATCTTTTAGAATAATATCATTATTCATCCATATGTGTTTAGCTTTGTTGTCAACATATTTGGCCAAAGGCGCTATTTTTGCCCCTTCTGCAGTAACTATAGGCCTTAAGGGAGGATTGATCTGATTCTTATGAATTTTGGGTATACCAAACATGGTTGCTACCCTGGGCTTCTTTACTTCCAAGTATTTATAAGTTTTGATATCTATGACCTTGTCCATTAACAAATTTTCTAGTACCAGGTCAATTTTCCTGTATGCCACTGCTAACTCATTTTTTGAAACTATTGAGTATTTTCCTCTATCTAAAAGTATGGTATTCATTTTAGTTTCATAAATAGTTTTATCCATAATAACAATCCCTCAACCCTTATCTGGTTTCATTACTCTTACTGCAGGATTTTCCATTATTTCTTTCAAAACTTCGAACTCACCATTCTTAAAATTAGTTCTATATTTATTTTTGTATTTGTCTTTCCTTTCAAGTTTCCTAATTTCTTTTTCGAATACATTTTCAGAATTCTTTAATTGTGGTGCTAAAGGCGGGTTAAAAGTTGAACTCCTAGTTAGTTCAGCAATTCCATTATTGTTTCTTTCTAACCCTATTTTAGAGGCCAAAATGGTTAAATTTATTTTCCTAGTAAATAACTTGATGTCTAAAATTGTACCAGTTACATCTCCTTTTTTCACTGGGTTGTATTTCAATCCTTTACTAAAGAGACTAAAGTGCTCTGTCTTTAAACTAATATTACTAAAATTATAAATTGTGAAACCATTATATCTGCTTTTGGTTTCACTTTCAATCTTTATACCCTCTTCTGTTTCTATACTATCAATGGGGACCGGGGTACCAACTAAAATTGTCTCCCCCTCCCCCTTCTCCCCCCCCCCCCAATTGAAAATTTCTTTCTTTGTTATAAGGTAGATATTGTTCTTGACCTATTTCTTGCAAGGGTGGGAATTCTGTATCATAATCTTGTTCTATGTTCCTTGTTTCCATATTTCTATTATTGTAAAACCTTCTATTACCATTATTAAAATTCCTAAAATTACCTTTGACATTAAAAGATGTAGGTTTCGGATAACTAATATTGTTTGCATATTCCTTTATGTCCCTATTTAACTTTCCCATTTTACGTTGTATTGTATCTTCACATTTCAAATCAATTTCATTTCTCAATTGGAAATATCTCTCCCTTTCTTGCCTAATACCAAACATAAGGTCCTTTTTGATATTTATATCCAGCTCATTAATTTCTTGTTCAAGTGAAATTTGTTTCCTTTCATTTTCTTCAATAATAAGCTGGACTATCTCTAAACCACATTTATTAAAAGTTTTAAGTAAACTTTCATGGAACACTGACCCTACTTGCACATTATTTGGGTACTTGTATACCCTAAGTCCTTTAGGGACTATTTCTTTGAGCAAACATTGATTCAAATATGCATTTTCAATTCTTAAAGTTCTAAAATTCAACATCAACTTATATAATTTGTCCAATTTAACAATATACGAATTACCATCGTGAAATACTTCATTAACAGTGTCACTGTCAGCTTTAAATAAATATTCCTTTTTTAACCACTCATTGGTGGTTTTTGAGTTCGGAATTACAGTACCTTTAGGCTCATTTCGGATTTTAGGTCGAGCCCCTTTGTCCATTGAACCATTATAATTGCCTTCTTGTATTCCTGTATCGCAGTCCAAAACTCTCGGTGTTCTCATGGGGTTAAAATTAGTTAGTTCCATCTCTCCAGGGTCGCCAGCATCGAAGTTGTCGCCAATAAGCTCCCTCTTCCTCTTAACGGCTTGTCCGTTAGTCCCTTCATGAAGTGAAACATCCGAGTTCAAAGCTGCCCTTCCAGGAAGCAAACTGTGGCACAGGGGCGTGAGCAAATCGATCAGTTCGGTTAACTGACCAATAAGTTTGCGTGTTTGCCCCATCTCTTCCTGTCCTTCCGAACCCATAACAAGAAATCTAACGAAATGCGAAACTGCTCGATTCACTCAATGACCAAACTAGTAACCTTGTGTGGCTGTCCAACAAATAAACTAATAATCCCAAAAACTGGAGAGCCGTCGAGCGGAATGCACTCACTAGAAAATCTCTTGACCAAAAACGAACAGTGACACCTTAAACCATGCATAAACACTTTTATTCCACAAAATCCGCATGCGTTTTCGTCCCTTCATCCAGGACTTCATCAGATAAATTAACACAAAAACTTGTTCACTTTTATATTAACCTTGAGGTTAATTAACCTATAATGCCAAGCTACTTTAATTTAAATGAACCAATCCTTTTTCTTTCTCTTTTCTCTCCTCATTAATATTTATTTATTACATTTGTTGATTCCTTGTGAACCCTTTTAAAAAAGCATTAATTGATATACGTTGTATAATTTGAACCATCTTCAACAGTTAATTTTGAAGTGTAATAAGAACTTTTTGTTAATTCTTATAATAAATGAATGTTTAAATAAATGCATACTACTACATAAACATATAAAACTCCCTCTAGTGTCCGAAACCTGTAATACCTTGTGTTAATTTATCTGATGAAGTCCTGGATGAAGGGACGAAAACGCATGTGGATTTTGTGGAATAAAAGCGTTTATGCATGGTTTAAGGTGTCACTGTTCGTTTTTGGTCAAGAGATTTTCTAGTGAGTGCATTCCGCTCGACGGCTCTCCAGTTTTTGGGATTATATGCTATTACAAAAGTTACAAGATACTGGGTATATACAAGGGAAGGAGGAACTTCTAGGGCCTTTCTTTCGCATTAGTGTTCTTCATGTGAAATGCTGCCAATCTATCATTGTGAACTAGTACTTGCAGTTGGTAACAACTGCGGTGGATGTGCTGCGGTAGCGTTGTCGCCTCACAGCAAGAAGCTGTCCCGTTCGATTTTCAGCTAGAGCATCTTCTGTGAGGAGACGTGCGTGAATGGGCGTACCTTCGTTGTAGGCTGTGCATCAGGGCTGGCAACTCGGCACGTAAAAATCCACTGCCAATCATTAGCGGACCGGAGTTCCGCTGTGGTGACCCCTAACCGGAAAAAACAGAAAGACACAATAACAACTTGCAGTTGGTAACCAGATGAAATGGCATACACTGTGAGCCTTGTTGTCATTTCTTATGGGTTGCTAGCTGCCTTAAAGCATGAATTCAATGCTAGGTCTATTAGGTGAGGAATGGTAATGGTGATTTGAAACCCTTTTCTCTCCCTTTCTTTTACATGGAAGAATCATTTTATGGAGAATGTAATTAAATGAGCACTAGTGGTATGCAGTTTAAGCAGCTAAAACAGTGTCTTCTGCCCTACAGTGACAAATTAGTTACTCAAGCTTCTTCATTTTAAACCTTCCTTTGTGCAAACTGAAAGTCTTAGCTGGAGGACAATAGGTAAAATTACGGACAAAAAACTCGAGGCCTAAATTCCAAAATAAAAACCAAAGGAATAATTAAAGACACACATCCACACCTCATAAATGTGGCATATTTGCATAAAACAAAGTTATCCAAAACTACAGCACGAAGCAAACTTGTAAATTGGAAGGGATGGCATGTTGGTGCCTACAACAACACTCCCTCTAGAGGTGTTATTACCCTGTTCAGTTACGGATTAGGAGAGAAAAAATCTCTGAAGGCAGACTGTGAAGGTTGATGGACACTGGTAATTTTTATCATCAAAAGGACAGTTGGAAATTTTTCTGGTCGCAATCAAGATGACGATATGCTCTTTGCCACTTTTTTATAGTACCCTTCGTAATATGAGGGGACACCATCTACAAATAATCATCAGGGGAGACTGGTGTTGTCTTGGACTATAAGAAAATAAAAAAAATCCCTGCAACCCATCCCAGTTTAGCAACACACATGGTCAAAATCCTATTCTGGATGAAGGAATTCTACTTAACTGATGTCTGGAGTCAAACATCAGGATGAAACTCTTTTTACATACTATGCATCACAGCAGCGCCAGCAAAGAGACTAGATGTGTTTCTATTGAACTACCATTTGATGGAAGGAGTGAGTGGCTGAGATTTACCTGAAGATTCTTTCAGATCATTGTATACTGGTAATGGGATACAAGAAGGACTAATACCTGGCACCTTCAGCTAAAATAATCTCAATCCACTGTTATTCAACAATTCCCACACATTTACTAACACTGAAGACTGGGACATGGAAATGGGGAAAAACATTTGAGATAGGTGGGACTCTTTCAAATCTTCCAGAACATGCAAAGCACTTAAGTAGAATGAAAAGGAGAATTCAAACAATGCACTACTAGAGTATGACGCACAGTTAACCATGGCCATGGAAAATACAAAAAAGATGCAATGTGGATATCAATGCTGGTATAGCTACACATGTAAGCTACACACAAAAGCCAGAAAAGTACAGTTGTCTAAGTAAACTTACAACAGTAGATGATCAAATTATCACTACTGCAGTAGTCTCAGCTACATGGGTAGATTTCCATATCAGGTGGAAGGGGAAGAGTCCAGGAGCCCCTGGAGAATGGTCCTAGCAAAACCTGACCTGGACGGAGTCAAGCTTATAGTGGTTTGTCAAAGTATGTACAGGGGGCCAAGAAGAATATTTCTAGAATCCAAACCTTTCCAAAAAGCCATAGATGAAGCCAAGGCCCTGGTAGAGTAGGCTTTGACCTCCCAGGAATAGCTTTGTTATGGTGAGTATAACAAAAAGTAATAGCTTTAGACAATCATTTGGAAAAAGTATGTTTTGACACAGGTTGTTTACTCCTTCTTTCCAAAGATCTGAAAGATTTAGCTCTTGTCTGTCTGTGGACATCCAAAGTATGAAGTATCCTTTTCTCTCATTTTTAGGTTCAGGAAAGAAAACTGGGAGAGGATAGTTTTGCCTAAAGTAAACATGGACACCACTTTCGGCATAAAAGAAGAATTAGTTCTCAAAGGACCCCATCCCTGTCAAAAATGAGGTTGGTTGACTCACCCAGTAGAGGTTAGAGCAATCAATAAAATTCTTTTCCATGTTAAGAACCTCAAGTCAGCCAGGTTAGCTTGTTCAAATGGTGCAAATGTTAGCTTCTGTAACACAAAACTAAGATCCCAAAGAAGAGCCACCAGTTTTCTTAGAGTCCTCTTATGCAAAACCCCTTTCAAAAACATTTTGACAGGACACATATCATCCATATGCAGACATGATGAAACACCCAAGAAAATGAACCTTGACAGAGGAGCAAGAAAGGCCACAGAATAGTACTCCACACAGATATTGTAAAACCATAGAACAACTAGCCCTGAATGGGTGTGGCTATGCTGTTGGCATCAACTAGAAAACCTTTTTCATGTCCTAATATACGATTTTTCTAGTAGGACGTTTACTTGACTCCATTAGTACCTGTTGCACATCCTCAGTAAAAGGTGCCTAAAAGGAATTAAAACCCTATCATTCAGGCAGTCAGCTGAAGCTGATTAATGTCAGGGTGTATGAAACACCCCTGCTCTTGTGCAAGTACATCCAAGTCTATGAAAAAGCTTGTGGTACTTGCACTTGGTCATTTCCATTAGAAGGAAGAACCATGGATGCCTGGACTCAAAGTCACCAGAATTATATTGGAGAAATCTTTCTGAATCTTCAGAAGTACCCTGGATGTTAAAGGAGAATGTGGAAAAGCATACAGGAATGTTTCTGTACAAAGGAAAAGAAAAGGCATACGTCTTCCAGGCCTTCTTCCATGAAGTCCCGGAGCAAAATCTTCCCAGTTGATTGTCCAGAGAGGAGGCAAATAGGTCTAATTGAAACCGCCAATCCTGGAAGACCCTTTGATCTAGTTCCCATTGTAAGAGCCTGTCCTGGTCCCGCTCAGCTTGTCTGCCGGACAGTTTTGCTTTGATGGAAAGCTGGATGAATGCAGAGTGAGATTCTGCTGTGAAGCTATACCTCAAGCTAATATGTCGAGTCTGTAGAAGAGGTATGACATTGTTCCTTCTTTCTTCTGACACACCATAATTGTGGTATTGTCTATAACAACTTGAAGAGTTCCCGGGGACCAAAGATGATTCAGATAGTTCAGTAACCTGATCGGGAAAAGCATCTCTGATATTTATATGCCTGCATCTTTTTTGATGCCAACACACCTTGCCAATTTTATCCTTCCTGAAAATGCTCCCCAGGCAAAAGTCTGAAGCATCTGTGGTGACCAACTGTTTTGGAATAGGGAGGGAGAAATGGAGACCTGGCGTCAAGGATATCTGTTGTTGCCACCAAATTATTTCTCTTTTGCCAAACCCCAGCATTGGGATTTGAAAAGATTACTTGTGCTGAGACCAAAGAGACTCTGGATACCCACTGTATCTTTCTTATGTGGAGTCTTGCCAGGAGTATCATGAGAATTACAGAGGCCACAAGACCCAAAATCCTGAGGTATTCCCTCGCAGTGACTGATGTCCGAGTAGAATACCTTAGAAATAGATCTAGATATCAATCTATTTTTTCTGTGAAGAAAAGTTCTTTGAACTTCAGTGTCTAGCTGACATCCCAGGAACACAATCCAGTTTGAAGAAGTTCAAGAAAGACTTCTGAATGTTCTATTGGAATACCAGATTGTGCAAGAGATCTCTCACCCAAGAGAGAGAGAGAGAGAGAGAGATTCCCGAGACTTTGAAAAAGACTGCAAAGACAAGCAAGTTGTTTAAATATGGAAGAATGTTAAGACTCTTTAGCCTGCAATGAGCTATACCTGGAGCTAGTGGTTTTGTGAACACTCTTGGTGCAGTGGTTAGTACAAAGGGTAAAGCAAGGAACTGATAATGTGATCAAGACAAAGCCTTAAGAAACATCTGAAGTCTGGATGAATAGGGGTGTGATGATAAGCATCTTAAGTCTATCATTACCAGGAAACTTGAAAGAGGAAGAAGAGGTAACACATTGTGAATATGGGAAGTATCCCAAACAGGTTTTGGCAAAAAAGATCCAGAACTAGTCTCCAAGCATTTTCTTTCTTTAGCACTAACATCAGCCTTGAATAAAAACCCTTCCTCATTTGGGAAGAAGGAACCATCACTTCTTTGTACAGCATGTGATGAAGGACCAGTGGAAACAAGAATGCCTGATCTGGAGGAGGAATGAACCTCTGGAAAGGAGGAATTTCCTCTCACTGCCATCTGTAACTTTGATGAATAATCTTCAGAACCTGTTTATCTGAACATCTCTGTTGCTAAAGAGAAAAATGGAGATTCCGACTTTCTGGAAGAAAAAGGGGCCAGGACGGGAGGGGGTCACAGGGTCACTCAGACTTGTTGGACTGTCCTTGGTTTTGGGTGGTTTGTGAGTTCTTTTTGGAACCACCTTGCCATTTTTTCTTAAACATCTGTTTACCTGTATTTTGTTGAAACTATTTATTTTGTTTTTGCCAAAACTGGATGACGAGTTAAAGAATCCCTTAGAAAATTTAGAAAAGGAGGGTGAACATTTTTTATTAGAGATTCCCTGATCAGTATCCCCTTCATCACACTTTTTGATTACATCCAATGGGGCCAAAAACTAAATCTCTACTCAAAGAAGAATTTAAAATCTAATTTTTATCATCTAGGAGGTTATGAGAATGTAGACATCCAAACCTCCTCAAAACAGTACCAGTGAACATAGCCCTAAAAGAAGTATCCGAGTCATACACATGTTCTGTAAACAATGAGAAGTGACTTGTGCAATAGAAGACGCTTAAATTATTTAAAGCAGATTTTTTTCCCTCCCAAGAAGAAACTGCAGATAAAACAGTCCTTATACTTTCACAATTAGTCAGAACAAACTTAAAAATTGAGCCTGACAACTCAAAATTCTAAAAATCAAAGTTGCAGAAGTATGATCCTCTTTCTAGTACTTATCAATGATAATTTTCCCATCCTTATCAGAAAGAGTAGAATTGGAATTAAAAATAAAAAGTTTTTAGCAGCAGTGTGGGATCAAGCTATAATTGTTCAGTCAGTTTGGGAATAGTATATAAACACTTAAAAGATTGAGGAACTTTATACATCATTATCTGCAGTTTTTGGGGCAGCTGTCTGATTAGCAGGAAAATTATAGGTAGAAACACACATCATCTAAAGCAGGCAGAACTGGAGGAATGGTTGCAGGTCCTAGAAATTTCTTCTGTTACAACTCAGCATTTTCTGAGTGATCGGGAAGCCTCAGTGTTCTAGTACTGAAAACTCTGGCACATTCTAGCAACAGTCTCAGAGAAAGAGAAACTCTACAGAATCAGACACTAAGCTTTCCTCAGTCTGAATCAGAAAACCCTGTATCTGTCCCTTCATCTTCCTGCTCAGATTCAGAATACTGAATCTCTTTAAGAAAAGAGGTACCCCTCTTTCTTTCATCAGAAACTACTTTGCAATAAGGATCAATAGTCAGCATTAAACCCTGAACCAGACCCAGTAAACTTCTCCCGTTTTAGGAGGTTTGAGGAAGACTAGATACAAGCTTAGTTTTCTGTTTCCTTTTGACAGGAAAAATGAAGCCAGCCATGTTACTACTGGCAGAGTACTTCAAGAGATGAGCATATCAGGGAAGCCTTCCCTGTTCCTTCTCCCAGGACCAATAACAGTTGCTCTCCCTTGCCCATTGACATGTCCCTGACAGCTGCAGAAGACATGGCTAATCCCCAGTCCTTAGTAATTATAGGTGGCACACCAGGGGGATCTGGGGTGAAAGATAAGTGGTCTGAGAATGGCCACAACAAAGTCACCCACCTGTGGATGAGGCAAATTGCTAGCCTGTTGTGGTGGCAAAGGCTGCTTGCTTAATGTTTTCTTTTTGTGGTTGGAAGAAGAACTAACCATAGTACCAGTAGTATGTCCCATGGTCAAGCCAAAAATTATGCTGTTTTCCTCGGGAAGACAAGCAGCAAATATCAGTAAACACAGCAACAAAGTTGCTAGCCCAAAAAGTAGAGAAACAAATCTCCACAAAAATGGTTTTCAGTTACTTTAAACAATTTTAAATTGATAGGATAAAACAGTGCACTTGTTTAAAAGTACAACACAATCATGTGACAGTCAGTTAAAAAGTGAAACTTCTAGCTTTAAAATAACTTTCCTGAAGAGGAAAGTGATAAAACAAACAACTTTATGAAAATGGATGGTTTTTAGCAAAAGAGACCTTACTTGCCCAGCAAAGGAACAGCACAAACTGACTGTTAATCACTGAAAGCCTTAGAGGAGCAGACTCTTTGGTAATAGCAAAGCTCTGGCTGGCTTATCACTCAGACTTGTCTTATAGTCATCTCAGTCTGAGCTGCTTACAGTTTAGGCATGTCGAATGTGCCCTGAAACTTTGGAAGCTGGACAGTTATATAATTGGAGGATATAACCCATACAGGTAAGGCTACTGCAACAGTGACCAATATGATGAACAGCATTCGGTATGCCATGCAGCACAGGGTCATGGAGTGAATTAAACAAGTCGACTGGGCAAAACAAGTACATTCACCAAAGTTGCTGGTACACAGCCTATGAGAGCAAAAAGAAGCTCAAGTCATCTTAAATCACAAGGATGACCAAAAGATGCTGAAATATTTCAGCAAAGAGGATAAATGACACAATGTAAAATATTATCAACTATCAGTGGCATTTCTCCTCTGAACAGCAATCTGAAAAAGAATTCTTAGGGGAAAATTTCCTGGCCAGTAATAGATTCACTTGAATTGGCAGGGCTGAATGCATTTATCTCTGTTGATGAAATCCAGCAGGCAATAACAACCTAAAAATCTGGGAAGCCTCCTGGGCCAGGTGGCCTAATGCTGGAAATATATATAATGCACTGCATAATGACTTAAGCCTGAAGCTACTGGAACTGGGGACCACACTCACCAAGCACAGTGACTTTACTGAAAGAAGGCAAGATGTCACAAATCCCAGGAGCTACTGACCCATATCATTAATGGCATACAGAAACCAAGATCCTCTTTAAAATGTTGGCAGCTAGACAGGGAAGGTCACACATTTATTAGCTGCCAACTCACAGCAGGGTTTTGTACCAAACTGCCAAGGAATATCAGGATTAGGCAGGCTTCTCCTAAATGTACAGCAGCTGAGTAGCTTCAGTAAAACCCCACTGGCAGCCTAATTTATAGCTGAAGAAAACAAGGCACAGAAACACGACTGGAAGCATAAAATGTTAAAAGTTTAATGAGGTAAGCGCCTTCACACCACATACTATTGCCTCTTCAGACCATATAAAAACTACATCAGGAAACAATTAATAATAAACACTTTATTAATATAGAAAAACAAAAAAATTAGCTACCCTTCTCTGATGTTTATTGGCTGCTTTGAACTAGAGTGAATATATTAAGTGTTTGCTGATGTAGTTTTTTATATGGTCTGAAGAAGCACTAGTATTTGGTGTGAAAGTGCTTACCTCATTAAACTTTTAACATTTTATGCTTCCAGTCATGTTTCTCGGCCTTGTTTCCTTCAGTTACATTTGTTGTTTGGCTTGCAGGGACAGTTCATTCCTTTGGGATTTTCTTCTTTGTTTCTGGCAGCCTAATTTACAGACTTCACTACTTTGATACATTACACTGGGACTTCATATGGCTGGCATTGCAGTGCTTTGGATTTCAAGGTACTTTTCTCAAGTGGTGTGAGTTAGTACACTCAGGACCAGTGGCTCAGGACTTAACTAACAATGGCTGCTCTAACCCCTTCTGCTAAGGAGCCAGGAAGGATGCTCATTGTCACGACTCTTATTCATTTCAGTTAGTGGAAGTACTAACCCTCTTGATAATGCAAAAACATCATTACTGGGGAGGGGGAGATAACATTCAGGAAGGGAATAATTCACTAACACATGGTCTGCTGACCACTGTACATTATGGCTAATTAACCCACAATTTGCAGTACATGAGATCCTACAAATAATCAGACTTTGAATTCAAGTAAATTGGGAAAAGATGGTACAGTTGCAACTAAATGCTGCTAGTGAGGCTCTACAGGCAGGGTTGCCAGATTACCAGCCCCCCAGGTAGGGACAAAAAAAAAAGAAGGTCTCTCACGGCAAGTAAAGACCAAAAAAAAAAAAAAGGTCTTCACGGCAAGTGAAGACCAAAAAAGGTCTTTAATGTTGAACACAGTTCCACATTAAAGAACTGAGCTTGCTCAGTAGCTCTGCACTAAACACGGAGCTTCTCGTGTTTAATGCATTGCAGTTCCGCATTCAACACAAGTAGCTCCGTGTTTAGCGATTTTTGATTGGCCCGTATACCGGCATATGGACCAATCAAAAATCGCTAAACACGGAGCTTCTCGTGTTTAATGCGGAACACAAGAAGCTCAGTGTTTAGCAATTTTTGATTGGCCCGTATGCCAGGTATACGGGACAATCAAAAAAAAAAAAAAACCAAACAAAGCGGAGGCTGGCCGGGATTTAAACCGGCAGGGCGGGACTCGGGATCAGGCTGCTGATCTCGGGACAGTCCCGCCCAAATAGGGACGTCTGGCAACCCTGTCTACAGGGCTTGTTTACACAGTTTGGGATCCATTTTGTGAACATCTACATATACTTGGGGATACAGACTTCTTAATTCTTCAGTGATACTGCAGAAACTAATCTAAACCAGGTGTTAACTTACAGCCATAACAAAACTCAAGGTTTGGGAAAAGCTACAACGTTTTGCAGCTATCCGTGTGTGCATCCTCCAAAAATTCTTTTTTTCTCACTAGGTGAGTCCCAATTCTGTACCCTCATAAAATCAAAGGGAAACTTTAAAAAAAGTTAATAGATTTTATCATTTTGGGAAGTACCCTCAGTTAACTAGGAAGAAAATGATGTCATACAAATCATACAGATGTCTGAGACTCCCATATTTCCCAAGATATGCTCAGGATGTGGATATGGAGCATTATATGTTCAAGCCAGGGCTAAGTTCAGGCAAATATGGTTACTCCCAGAAACAAACCTCACCTGTCTGCTGCAAACTTCACTTTCAGTAAAGGAGCACAGGAAGGTTTAGGACCCAGGCAGATGGCAAGACAAGTGGGCCAAACTTACAGTGAAGTTCAACCTGATGCAAATAAGGTAAATTTATAGGGAAGTATTTGGGGTGCAGGCCTAGACTGGACTGACAACATTCCAATTTTTTGGAAGGAATGGCTCAAGGTGGGCTTCCTTTTTTAGTTGGATTTACATTCCAGCAATAATACTGCTTAAACACATTAACACTGTAAAAAATATCCTTTATTGATATCCTTACCACATACAACATGAAACAATAATTTTATGTGACTTAAATATACACTGGTAGCTTGTCAATAGCAATACCCCATCTGATTCCATAAACCTACATAGACTTGCACAGTTACTAGAGCCCACAAAAGCACTGGTAGGCAATCAACCTTAGACTGGTTTCTTAATAACAGACACAACAAAATTAGGGTAGCAGGAATGGTTAAGGAGAGGCAAATTCAAACCAAGAAATGAAAGGTTAATATTGGCAGCCCAAGATAGTGGGCTACGTACATGCTGGTTTATGAAGTTCATAGAACATGTGGGAGAAACAGACAAATACAGGTTTTGTAAAACCGAATTGGAAACTGTCACACACCTTGTTGCTGGTTGTGACACACTAATGGTAGAAGGACTGTATACTGAAAGGAATAACAAGTGGTGAGACTGTTGCACTGGGGGTTGTGCAAACATTATGGTATCGAAGTGGCTGAAAAACACTGGAAACACGAACCACAAAGCATCACAGAAAATGATGAAGTTTATATCAAATGGGATCACCCATTACAAACAGTTCAAAAGACAGATGCTAGAAAACTGGATACAGTGGTCCAAGAAAAGACGACAAAAGTAGCATTTAACATTGAAATCGCCACACCCAGTGACTATAGTGTCTTGCTTACAAAGAGACACAAAGTCATAAAACACCAGGATTTGCAGGCAGAAACAAGTGCAATGTGGAAGAAAGATATCCAGATAGTTCCAATAGTAGTAGGAGCAATGGGTCTTATAAAAAAATAATTTACAATCATATTTAGATATGTTACCAATCCATGTAACCTCGTACGAATTGCAGGAGGAGTCATAACTGGGCACATTGCAGGTGCTGCGAAGAGCACTTTTGGCTGACATCAAAGATTGAAACAATATTAATTTCATGAACTTTAATCGTAATTCAGCTTAGGAATGAGGTCCATTCCCGTCATGGTATTAGAAACCCAAAAGATTTGGAGAAATTAGAAAAGTCAGAATTATAATATTCAAGATAAACATACAATTTACAACCAAGTTCCTAACTAAAAAAACTTTGATAGAGACACCTTTATCAAATCTTTAACAGTATGTAACTGGAAAATACTAAAATCTATGTCCTTAGACTCTGCTTCCACACACTTCAATGGGATATTCTTAAAAATTCTCAATAACTTTGCCCCAGTATGTACCAAAAAGGTCAAATACAATACCGCACCACGGCTAACGAAGGAAACCAGAAATTAATGCTATAGCATTACAAAGCCTAAAAGAATGGCTCAAAAATAGAACACAAAATACATTTCAACTTTAGGCAACTATAAATAGGACACAATAACAAATAAAACCTGGCAAGCAAACCTTTTATAACATCCTCCAAAATAAACATCAAAATAATCAAAACCTCTTCTGGACATCCATAAACAAACTTTTACACCCACGCCAAACTACCACCCCCATCCCTACATCCAGCACTATTACTGATTCAATTCCCACACAGAGCTTAACAACCATTTTATACAGACTTGTCCCTCAAAATCGATAATACTTCAACTACCTTCTCATTATTTGCAGCCTCTGCT
The DNA here is from genome assembly GCF_019279795.1 of Protopterus annectens. Taxonomy (NCBI): domain Eukaryota; kingdom Metazoa; phylum Chordata; order Ceratodontiformes; family Protopteridae; genus Protopterus; species Protopterus annectens. Next base: position 2,622,091 of record NC_056745.1, on the reverse strand, counting down.
AAATATACTCGGGTATTTGACTTCAGCCCAGTACCTTCTTCCACCATTAAAAAATTCCTACACAAGCTAAAACCAACCACCCTAGCTGATGACCAACTCCCCTTGGACTACTTAAAAAAATGGCTGCAGATTCCAGTTTCAATACTGAATAATAGAGCTATATCCAAAAAACATGTTCTTTCCATTGGAGCACAGGTGCACACCTACAGGCCCATTGCAAGCATCTACCCTTATCAAAAAATGTTTGATAAATCTATCTATACTCAGCTTCTAAATATCATAAATTCAAATAATTTTGTCTGCAACACAGCATGGTTTCAAACCTCACCACAGCACAACCACCTTCACTTCCCCAACATTATAAACCAGCATAGGAACAATGGTAACCTAGTGTCAGTTGTGCCCCTAGGTTTATCCGTAGAGTTTGACAAGTGTTTGACACTGTATCATACCAGCATTTACTTGCTGAACTCTCTTCAATAGTTCTCTCAATCCTTCCTAACGTGGCTCCTTAATTATTTACCTGAAAGGCAACAAAGTAGTAAAATAGCAACAGGACATCTCCTCCTTACTCCTAGATATCACAAGTGCCCCTCAGGGCTCTATACTAAAACCCCTTTCCCCCCTTCAATATTTTTATAAACAAGCTTTGCACTGCCATAGACATGTGGATGATTTAATATACAGCCCCCACAATACCCAGACTCCAACAAATCACTCAAATTTCTCTCTCTTCCATCAAAACTTAGCTGAAAAATTCAAACCTGCCCCTTAAGCCCAATAAAGCAAAACTGATGCTCTTCACCCCAAAACATTATCTCAATCAAAAACAATCTTTCTGGGTTACAACTGCAAAGAATGCTAAAATCGAGTTAGCACCGTATACCAAATTACTGTAATAAATGACTATCTTAAATTTAATCAGAAAATTCTTCAAACAATTACAAAGGTCAGCCAGACACTTGACTCCCTTTACAGGGCAAAACAGTACCTTATAAAGCCAGCAAAAAAAACCCCAAAAACTAAGCCTCATCCTGCTTGCTTCCAACGGTCTTACATGCCTCACCTATCTTTACAATCCTAAGCTCTACATTTAAATCAAAACTAGCCTCCTGTTGCAACAAAGCAACTAAATACTAGCCCTCTTCAAAAGGAACCTTAATGATTGGATGGGAGAAAGGAAATTCACCCAGGGGATCACGTCAGTCGCCCTGCTAGACAGGGGCCCAGGGAAGTAAATAGTGTGGAGAAAAACAGCCAGGGAATTGTTATGGCTAGGCTTGTATAGGCCCTAGGGCCGATAGCCTAGAACCAACCTATGAACCTATGTTACCCAACACTACACACCAAAGCTTTAAAACAGCTAAACTGGATAGAGCTTAACTACCACCTACGATACTCTCAGCTAGTTATGGCATACAAACCAATATATTATCCTGAAAAGTGCCCTGGATTAAAAAATATACTATTGCCCTATACCACCACAAGGGACCTATGTTCTGATGATACATTTCTACTAATCACTACTAAAGCAAATAATTCATCAGGGGACTCCTTATACTTCTGCTACATCCCTAAACTATGGAACACCATCCCTACACAAGTAAAAATGACCAATACTCCAACTCTATAAAATCCAGTTCAAACAAGGTCTTCCCCAGTCCTGGTCATGCTCATGTTCATCATCAGGTAAAGACCTCTAGTGAAAAAAATAAGTTATTTTCTTACCATAATGTTGCATCTGTGTTTATTTATTTATTTAACATTTGTTTACCAAGATTGTCCGACTGGACTCCAGGTGTCTTTTTTCAGCAGAGTCCTAGGGAGAAATGCTCCACAAGGTTGCAGAATAATTTAATAAAAACTAGTTAAAGTTTATCAATGTTCAACAATAGTTTTAAGAATTAACTTTTAGTTATGTACTCACCATAACTTCAGATGTTTGGGATCCATCTCGCCTACATTCTGACTGATGGGTTCGGAGCCGATCCCTCGGCTCCGACTCGGCACGCTTATGCCAAAGAGTGAAGTCTCTAATTGGCTGAGCTTACTATATCCCAGGATGCACCACTACCAGTCCCCCAGATCTAGTTTGTCCGCATACATGCACACATGCACGCCCTGCTTATATAACATCATCAGATGAAACAAGATAAACAGTAAAACTCAAAACCGTTCAATCTCTTCTGATCTCCAAGGCAGGGGGAAGGAGGGTGGGTTTTAGGAATGTAGGCGAGATGGATCCCAAACATCTGAAGTTATGGTGAGTACATAACTAAAAGATGTTATGTGATCCTATCTCGCCTACATTCTGACTGATGGGACAGCGTCCCTAGCACCTAAATCCTGGGTGGCTCACTGGAAAACACTCCTGAGTACCGTGGAACCAAATGATGCTCGTCCTTTAGATGCCACATCCAATTTGTAGTGGGAAATTAAAGTGTGCGGATTGGACCAAGTAGCCGCAGCACAAATTTCCGATATAGCGAGCTTGGAATGAAAAGCTATAGAAGTAGCCATAGCTCTGGTAGAATGAGCTTTGATAGATGTTGTAAGTTGCTTATTCAAGAAGAATAAGCCTGAGTTATGCAATCTCTGATCCATTTGGAGATAGTAGCTTTTGTGATGGTTTGACCCAATTTATTATCTGAGAAGGACACAAACAACTGGTCTGACTTACGGTTGCTGAGTCCTGTCTAAATAGAAGCGTAATTGCCTGTGAACATCCAATTTATGGAGAGTGTATTCTGCTTCATTGGAGAATTTTGGGAAGAAAACTGGTAGCTCTAGAGATTGTTGGAGACAGAAACTAGAACAGACCTTTGGGACAAAGGATGGATTAGGCCTAAGTGATACTCTATCCTTGTGGAAAATCAAGTACGGTGGCTTAATAGACAGGGCTTGAAGCTCTGAAACTCTTCTTGCAGAAGTAATTGCAACTAAGAAGGCAGTTTTCCAAGACAGATATTTTAACTCACATGTAGCAGCCGGTTCGAAAGGGGAAGATGTTAATGCGAAGCACCAAATCAAGATCCCACGGAGGCAGGATGAAAAATTGGGGGTCTTAATAGGCCCGCACCTTTAATGAAAGTTTTGCATAGTCTGCTGCTCATCAACGGAGGATCCATGGATTCGTGGAATTTAGAGATAGCCGCTAGTTGGACTTTAATAGTAGAGACAGAAGATCCTTGATTAAACAGGGATGTTAAGAATTTCAAAACCTCTGGGACAGGAGCAGTGATAGGGTCTAAGCCCTTGAGTTGAGCCCAGATAGCAAACCTCTTCCACTTACTGAGGTACAATTTGTTAGTGGTGGGTTTGTGGGCCGAAGATAAAATGTGAACAACTTCCGCGTCTAGTGTGTGCCTTCTGACTAAAGTCGGAAGTGGAGGAGCCAAGCTGTCAATTTCAAAGATCGAAGGGACTGATGCTGATGTCCCGACTGATGAATTAGCAGGTCTGGAATTAGGTCTAAAGTCCACGGATCGTCCACCGCATGCTTCTTCAGGTAAGGAAACCATACCTGACGAGGCCAGTATGGGGCAATCAGTATCATTGCGGACCCCAATTGAGAAGCTTTTTGAATGACTTTGGAGAGAAGTGGAATCGGAGGAAAGGCATAAAGTAGCCCTGTTGGCCAAGGTAGTGCTAGAGCATCCATAGCTCGTACTCCATGATGTGCGATCATGGAGAAGAACCTTTGGCACTTGTTGTTTAGTGGAGTTGCAAATAGGTCGCAGCACGGCGTCCCCCATCTCCTGAAAACCTGAGCTGCTACAGTTTGGTTTAGAGACCACTCGTGAGGAGAGAGAATTGTCCTGCTCAATTTGTCTGCCAATATATTTGACCTTCCCGGGATGTGGGTCGCTACCAAGAAGCGGTTGGTAGCTACAGCCCATTCCCACACTCTCATGGCCTCTCTGCAAAGGGTACGATCTGGTCCCTCCTTGTTTGTTCAGATACCAGACCACCGACATGTTGTCTGTGTGGATGGCGATGATGCCCTGAGGAAGAAACTTGTGTAAGGCCTGTAGGGATAGAAGTACAGCCCTCATCTCCAACACATTGATGTGGAGAAGAGCTTCGTCTGGAAGCCAGGAGCCCTGAACTAGCCTGCCCAGACAATGCCCCCCCCCACCCTATCTGGGAGGCATCTGTCGTCAGGGTAACCACTGGAGAGGGAAAAACAAAGGGGCTTCCTTGATTCAAATTGGATGTCTGAAGCCACCAGCGAAGGTCCCGTTTGCATATTTCCGTAATCATGATGTGATGATTGAGGGGAAGATCCTGAAAGGACCATTGAGTTGACAATAGCCACTGAAGAATCCTCATGTGCAATCTTGCCAGAGGAACTAAAAGAACCGTGGTAGACATTGAGCCTAAAACTTGTAGAACCATCCTGGCTGGGGCTTTGGATCTCGAGATCAGAGCTTGAACTTGGCCCTGTAAAGTTTGGATCCTTTCGGAAGGAAGAAAGACGTGCATCAATCTTGAGTCTATCTCTGCTCCTATGAACCTTATGCGTTGAGAGGGCAGCAAGACAGACTTTGACCAATTGAATGTAATCCCCAGGGTAATACCCAGGGAGATGGTGGCTTTGAGGTTGTCCATTAGTAGATGCCTGGTGGTGGCAGTCAGGAGCCAGTCGTCCAGATAGGGAAACACTTGGAATCCAAGACTTCTCAGGTGAGCCGTCACTACTGCCAAACACTTGGTGAACACCCTGGGGGCTGTGGTGAGACCAAAGGGCAGAGCGCAAAATTGGTAATGACTGACTCCCAGGCTGAAGCGCAGATACCTCTGGACGCCTGATGTATCGGTATGTGATAATAAGCGTCCTTGAGGTCTATGGAGCACATCCAAACATCCTTCTCCAACAATGGGAGAATGGATTGTAACGTGACCATTCGAATTTGGATTTCGTGACGGATTGGTTCAGTCTGCTGAGATCCAATATTGGTCTCAGGTCCCCTGTCTTTTGGCACTAAAAGAACCTGGAGTAATTTCCTGATCCGATCTGGTCTGTGGGGACCGGTTGGATGACTCCTTTTTCTAGCAGCTTTAAAGCTTCTGCGGCTGCCATTTCCCTTTGACTGGGTGGTGGGTCCGGGATTCTTTTGGACGGTGGGGGTGAGTATGTGAATGGGATGGTGTAACCTCCGGCAATGATCCGAAGCACCCATCTGTCCTGAGTGATTGACTCCCAGGCTTTTAGGTGCTTGGCAAAACGACACCCGACTGGCTCCGGAGCAGCACAGCCGGGCAATCCCTCATGACGTGTGGGAGGCTGAAGAGTCACGAAAGGACTCGCGGTCTCCAGAATTGCGGGGCCCTCTGCCGCCTCTGGGACGGCGTCTCCTGAAAAATTTCCCCGTCCTCTGCCTCTGGAAGGGGAATCTTCCTGCTGTTGGGAGAAAAACTTACGAGACTTGCGGAACCACATTTTCCCCCCTCCTTTAGCCTTGGGGTAAGGCCGAAAGGGAGTGGAATAACGGGCACCTACGGCAGATAAAGTTTTTCCCTCTTGCTCACAGCGGGTAAGGGTGTCTTTAACCTTGGGTCCAAACAAGGAGGACCCATCAAAGGGAGCGTCGGCGAAGGAAGACTTGAAGGCCTCCGCAAACTGACACAAGCGGAGCCAGGCTTGTCTCCGTAGAGCCACACCTGTGCCTGCCGCTCTACCTGCCCCTTCGGCCGCATAGGAAATGAGCCTCATGGACGAGTTAGAAATTGACGTAAGGATAGCCAACTGAGAGCTAACCGACTGGGCTAGCTGCTCAGGTAGGTTACCGAGAGGAATCTGACAACTCCTTGACCAGATCCCTCTGAAGCCTGGTAAAATGTGCCAAATAATTCAGAGACCTTAAAGTAAAGGCCGCTGAAGTCAGGGTGCGCTTCCCGTACCTGTCCATACTCCTAGACTCCTTATTAGGAGGATGGACGGACGTTGAAGCCTCTGCCACGTCCTGTTGTGTAGCAGATGCCACCACCATGGCATCTACAGCCACGCCTTTAGTGAGGAACTCCTTCTCGGGGGGAGCGGACAAAAATTTATTTGGACGAGAAGGGACTGGTTCCACGGTATCTGGATGTTCCCACGCCCTTCGACAAACTAAATCCAGGAGCTCGTTGAAGGGCGGAGACACCCAGGAGGCGGAGGGCTGAGCCCCAAAGGCCTTGAGGAGCACTGACTCATCAGCAGAGGGGGGTTTGGATATCCAGCCGCCTCGTTGTTTGAGGATCTCTAAGATGTCCGCAAATGAGACATCATCCGAGGACGACTTCGGGGACCCCTCTGCATCATCAAGATCAGTGTCTGATGTAATAGACTCGGGGGAGTCCACGTGCTTCCTCTTGCACGATCTCTTCCTTGGGGGTTCCTCCGAAGAACCCTCAGGAGGAGGGGAACCCCCAATGGGGGTAACCTCAGGCCCAGGGGCTCCGCTGACTACGGACAGGGGAACTGCCAAAGACCCAGTCTCCACGCCCAGGGAAGGTGCTGGTAAAGCCGGAGAGATGGCCGAAGAGGACTTGGCCAAGGCACTCCTCATGGCTCTGAAAGCCGGACCCCCAGAATCCTGGGAGTGTCCGTCCCCGAGCCGTGATGGCCGACGGAAGTCCCGCGAGCACCGAGGGGAGGCTCGGAACCGAAAGCATAGGTCCCAAACATCACCCCGGGTCCAGCCGAAGAAGTCCGTACCAAACTCGGACCCGAGGCCGGGTTGGAGTAAGGGTCGGAGCCGACCCTAAGATCTCCACCGGCTCCAACAGCACCTGCTCCGACGGAGCCGAAGCAGTCGGAATGGCAATGGGGTGGGCCAGGGTCATCGGCTCCGAAGCCAACTGGGTCGGAACCGAACAAATTTTTGGAAGACTGGGGACTGGAACAGTCTTTGGAGCACCCTGTCTATATCAGAATCTGACATCCTCGAAGACCGAGAGGAAACAGAACGGGTTCGAGACGGCCTCTCCAACGGCCCCAAAGGACTAGGGCACCGCCCGAGGTGACTCGATGACTATCGGCGGCGAAGGAATACACACACCAGATTCCATCGGTGCCGAGGTGGACTTCGGCGCCGAGGAGGAAGTGTCTGAGCGGGCGACCCTTGTCGGCTCCGAGACCAGTGGAGCCAACGAAGGTGACCCGCCTCTCGATGCCCCAGCCATCGGCTCCGAAGCCAGAGGAGTCGATACTGGTGGCATCGAGGCAGACCGTTCCGACCTCGGCTCCGAAGTCCTTGGAGCCGAAGGAGAGGCCTGCCTATGTCTCTTAGCGGTCAGATCCGACGGACTGGTCGGAACCGACGCCCTTTTCTTTTTGGCCGGAGAAGGAGAGGATGCCAAGGCTTCTTCAAAAGAAGGTTTAATTAACCCCTTAAGAATCAATTTATTTTTCCTCTCCTGGAGGACCCTTGAGGAAAAAGCGTGACATACGCTGCATGACTCCTGTAAGTGTTTTGCACCCAAACAATACACACAGAGCGAGTGATCGTCTGTGATGGACATTTTGAAACTACATTTTGTACATTTTTTAAAGCCCGAAGGCCTAGGATTCTGAGACATTATGGTAAGACAAATTCAGTAATCTTTAACAGGAAAAAATACAATTACTGACAACACCACTTAAATATAGGCTTACAGTTATCGCTTAAAAAGCGCAAATGACAGGGAACTTTGAAAACCCTGTAGGTTTTAGGAGGGTTGACTGACCGGGAAGGCCCTAGATGAAGGGGGCCTAAACCAAACTCAACCCAATCACACAACAAAGGTCTTTAACAAATCCAAACACACACAATGTGAAGAATAGCTGTTAAAACAGCTTTTTAATACAAAAACAGCAAAAAACTGACAGAAAAAGTTAGTTAAAATAACTACTCAGCTCAGCCAGCTCGAGACCACGTCTTCGCAGGTTAGCGGCAAAGCGAGATCTGGGGGACTGGTAGTGGTGCATCCTGGGATATAGTAAGCTCAGCCAATTAGAGTTCGCTCTTTGGCATAAGCGTGCCGAGTCAGAGCCGAGGATCGGCTCCGAACCCATCAGTCAGAATGTAGGCGAGATAGGATCACATAACATCAAGTACATTCACCAAAGTTGCTGGTACACAGCCTATGAGAGCAAAAAGAAGCTCAAGTCATCTTAAATCACAAGGATGACCAAAAGATGCTGAAATATTTCAGCAAAGAGGATAAATGACACAATGTAAAATATTATCAACTATCAGTGGCATTTCTCCTCTGAACAGCAATCTGAAAAAGAATTCTTAGGGGAAAATTTCCTGGCCAGTAATAGATTCACTTGAATTGGCAGGGCTGAATGCATTTATCTCTGTTGATGAAATCCAGCAGGCAATAACAACCTAAAAATCTGGGAAGCCTCCTGGGCCAGGTGGCCTAATGCTGGAAATATATATAATGCACTGCATAATGACTTAAGCCTGAAGCTACTGGAACTGGGGACCACACTCACCAAGCACAGTGACTTTACTGAAAGAAGGCAAGATGTCACAAATCCCAGGAGCTACTGACCCATATCATTAATGGCATACAGAAACCAAGATCCTCTTTAAAATGTTGGCAGCTAGACAGGGAAGGTCACACATTTATTAGCTGCCAACTCACAGCAGGGTTTTGTACCAAACTGCCAAGGAATATCAGGATTAGGCAGGCTTCTCCTAAATGTACAGCAGCTGAGTAGCTTCAGTAAAACCCCACTGGCAGCCTAATTTATAGCTGAAGAAAACAAGGCACAGAAACACGACTGGAAGCATAAAATGTTAAAAGTTTAATGAGGTAAGCGCCTTCACACCACATACTATTGCCTCTTCAGACCATATAAAAACTACATCAGGAAACAATTAATAATAAACACTTTATTAATATAGAAAAACAAAAAAATTAGCTACCCTTCTCTGATGTTTATTGGCTGCTTTGAACTAGAGTGAATATATTAAGTGTTTGCTGATGTAGTTTTTTATATGGTCTGAAGAAGCACTAGTATTTGGTGTGAAAGTGCTTACCTCATTAAACTTTTAACATTTTATGCTTCCAGTCATGTTTCTCTGCCTTGTTTCCTTCAGTTACATTTGTTGTTTGGCTTGCAGGGACAGTTCATCCTTTGGGATTTTCTTCTTTGTTTCTGGCAGCCTAATTTACATACTTCACTACTTTGATACATTACACTGGGACTTCATATGGCTGGCATTGCAGTGCTTTGGATTTCAAGGTACTTTTCTCAAGTGGTGTGAGTTAGTACACTCAGGACCAGTGGCTCAGGACTTAACTAACAATGGCTGCTCTAACCCCTTCTGCTAAGGAGCCAGGAAGGATGCTCATTGTCACGACTCTTATTCATTTCAGTTAGTGGAAGTACTAACCCTCTTGATAATGCAAAAACATCATTACTGGGGAGGGGGAGATAACATTCAGGAAGGAATAATTCACTAACACATGGTCTGCTGACCACTGTACATTATGGCTAATTAACCCACAATTTGCAGTACATGAGATCCTACAAATAATCAGACTTTGAATTCAAGTAAATTGGGAAAAGATGGTACAGTTGCTACTAAATGCTGCTAGTGAGGCTCTACAGGCAGGGTTGCCAGATTTCCAGCCCCCCAGGTAGGGACAAAAAAAAAAGAAGGTCTCTCACGGCAAGTAAAGACCAAAAAAAAAAAAAAAAGGTCTTCACGGCAAGTGAAGACCAAAAAAGGTCTTTAATGTTGAACACAGTTCCACATTAAAGAACTGAGCTTGCTCAGTAGCTCTGCACTAAACACGGAGCTTCTCGTGTTTAATGCATTGCAGTTCCGCATTCAACACAAGTAGCTCCGTGTTTAGCGATTTTGATTGGCCGTATACCGGCATATGGACCAATCAAAATCGCTAACACGGAGCTTCTGTTTAATGCGGAACACAAGAAGCTCAGTGTTTAGCAATTTTGATTGGCCCGTATGCCAGGTATACGGACAATCAAAAAAAAACCAAACAAAGCGGAGGCTGGCCGGGATTTAAACCGGCAGGGCGGGACTCGGGATCAGGCTGCTGATCTCGGGACAGTCCCGCCCAAATAGGGCGGCCTGGCAACCCTGTCTACAGGGCTTGTTTACACAGTTTGGGATCCATTTTGTGAACATCTACATATACTTGGGGATACAGACTTCTTAATTCTTCAGTGATACTGCAGAAACTAATCTAAACCAGGTGTTAACTTACAGCCATAACAAAACTCAAGGTTTGGGAAAAGCTACAACGTTTTGCAGCTATCCGTGTGTGCATCCTGCAAACATTCTTTTTGTCTCACTAGGTGAGTCCCAATTCTGTACCCTCATAAAATCAAAGGAAACTTTAAAAAAAGTTAATAGATTTTATCATTTTGGGAAGTACCCTCAGTTAACTAGGAAGAAAATGATGTCATACAAATCATACAGATGTCTGAGACTCCCATATTTCCCAAGATATGCTCAGGATGTGGATATGGAGCATTATATGTTCAAGCCAGGGCTAAGTTCAGGCAAATATGGTTACTCCCAGAAACAAACCTCACCTGTCTGCTGCAAACTTCACTTTCAGTAAAGGAGCACAGGAAGGTTTAGGACCCAGGCAGATGGCAAGACAAGTGGGCCAAACTTACAGTGAAGTTCAACCTGATGCAAATAAGGTAAATTTATAGGGAAGTATTTGGGGTGCAGGCCTAGACTGGACTGACAACATTCCAATTTTTGGAAGGAATGGCTCAAGGTGGGCTTCCTTTTTTAGTTGGATTTACATTCCAGCAATAATACTGCTTAAACACATTAACACTGTAAAAATATCCTTTATTGATATCCTTACCACATACAACATGAAACAATAATTTTATGTGACTTAAATATACACTGGTAGCTTGTCAATAGCAATACCCCATCTGATTCCATAAACCTACATAGACTTGCACAGTTACTAGAGCCCACAAAAGCACTGGTAGGCAATCAACCTTAGACTGGTTTCTTAATAACAGACACAACAAAATTAGGGTAGCAGGAATGGTTAAGGAGAGGCAAATTCAAACCAAGAAATGAAAGGTTAATATTGGCAGCCCAAGATAGTGGGCTACGTACATGCTGGTTTATGAAGTTCATAGAACATGTGGGAGAAACAGACAAATACAGGTTTTGTAAAACCGAATTGGAAACTGTCACACACCTTGTTGCTGGTTGTGACACACTAATGGTAGAAGGACTGTATACTGAAAGGAATAACAAGTGGTGAGACTGTTGCACTGGGGGTTGTGCAAACATTATGGTATCGAAGTGGCTGAAAAACACTGGAAACACGAACCACAAAGCATCACAGAAAATGATGAAGTTTATATCAAATGGGATCACCCATTACAAACAGTTCAAAAGACAGATGCTAGAAAACTGGATACAGTGGTCCAAGAAAAGACGACAAAAGTAGCATTTAACATTGAAATCGCCACACCCAGTGACTATAGTGTCTTGCTTACAAAGAGACACAAAGTCATAAAACACCAGGATTTGCAGGCAGAAACAAGTGCAATGTGGAAGAAAGATATCCAGATAGTTCCAATAGTAGTAGGAGCAATGGGTCTTATAAAAAAATAATTTACAATCATATTTAGATATGTTACCAATCCATGTAACCTCGTACGAATTGCAGGAGGAGTCATAACTGGGCACATTGCAGGTGCTGCGAAGAGCACTTTGGCTGACATCAAAGATTGAAACAATATTAATTTCATGAACTTTAATCAGATTCAGCTTAGGAATGAGGTCCATTCCCGTCATGGTATTAGAAACCCAAAAGATTTGGAGAAATTAGAAAAGTCAGAATTATAATATTCAAGATAAACATACAATTTACAACCAAGTTCCTAACTAAAAAAACTTTGATAGAGACACCTTTATCAAATCTTTAACAGTATGTAACTGGAAAATACTAAAATCTATGTCCTTAGACTCTGCTTCCACACACTTCAATGGGATATTCTTAAAATTCTCAATAACTTTGCCCCAGTATGTACCAAAAGGTCAAATACAATACCACGGCTAACGAAGGAAACCAGAAATTAATGCTATAGCATTACAAAGCCTAAAAGAATGGCTCAAAAATAGAACACAAAATACATTTCAACTTTAGGCAACTATAAATAGGACACAATAACAAATAAAACCTGGCAAGCAAACCTTTTATAACATCCTCCAAAATAAACATCAAAATAATCAAAACCTCTTCTGGACATCCATAAACAAACTTTTACACCCACGCCAAACTACCACCCCATCCCTACATCCAGCACTATTACTGATTCAATTCCCACACAGAGCTTAACAACCATTTTATACAGACTTGTCCCTCAAAATCGATAATACTTCAACTACCTTCTCATTATTTGCAGCCTCTGCTAAATATACTCGGGTATTTGACTTCAGCCCAGTACCTTCCTCCACCATTAAAAAATTCCTACACAAGCTAAAACCAACCACCCTAGCTGATGACCAACTCCCCTTGGACTACTTAAAAAAATGGCTGCAGATTCCAGTTTCAATACTGAATAATAGAGCTATATCCAAAAAACATGTTCTTTCCATTGGAGCACAGGTGCACACCTACAGGCCCATTGCAAGCATCTACCCTTATCAAAAAATGTTTGATAAATCTATCTATACTCAGCTTCTAAATATCATAAATTCAAATAATTTTGTCTGCAACACAGCATGGTTTCAAACCTCACCACAGCACAACCACCTTCACTTCCCCAACATTATAAACCAGCATAGGAACAATGGTAACCTAGTGTCAGTTGTGCCCCTAGGTTTATCCGTAGAGTTTGACAAGTGTTTGACACTGTATCATACCAGCATTTACTTGCTGAACTCTCTTCAATAGTTCTCTCAATCCTTCCTAACGTGGCTCCTTAATTATTTACCTGAAAGGCAACAAAGTAGTAAAATAGCAACAGGACATCTCCTCCTTACTCCTAGATATCACAAGTGCCCCTCAGGGCTCTATACTAAAACCCCTTTCCCCCCTTCAATATTTTTATAAACAAGCTTTGCACTGCCATAGACATGTGGATGATTTAATATACAGCCCCCACAATACCCAGACTCCAACAAATCACTCAAATTTCTCTCTTCCATCAAAACTTAGCTGAAAAATTCAAACCTGTCCCTTAAGCCCAATAAAGCAAAACTGATGCTCTTCACCCCAAAACATTATCTCAATCAAAAACAATCTTTCTGGGTTACAACTGCAAAGAATGCTAAAATCGAGTTAGCACCGTATACCAAATTACTGTAATAAATGACTATCTTAAATTTAATCAGAAAATTCTTCAAACAATTACAAAGGTCAGCCAGACACTTGACTCCCTTTACAGGGCAAAACAGTACCTTATAAAGCCAGCAAAAAAAACCCCAAAACTAAGCCTCATCCTGCTTGCTTCCAACGGTCTTACATGCCTCACCTATCTTTACAATCCTAAGCTCTACATTTAAATCAAAACTAGCCTCCTGTTGCAACAAAGCAACTAAATACTAGCCCTCTTCAAAAGGAACCTTAATGATTGGATGGGAGAAAGGAAATTCACCCAGGGGATCACGTCAGTCGCCCTGCTAGACAGGGGCCCAGGGAAGTAAATAGTGTGGAGAAAAACAGCCAGGGAATTGTTATGGCTAGGCTTGTATAGGCCCTAGGGCCGATAGCCTAGAACCAACCTATGAACCTATGTTACCCAACACTACACACCAAAGCTTTAAAACAGCTAAACTGGATAGAGCTTAACTACCACCTACGATACTCTCAGCTAGTTATGGCATACAAACCAATATATTATCCTGAAAAGTGCCCTGGATTAAAAAATATACTATTGCCCTATACCACCACAAGGGACCTATGTTCTGATGATACATTTCTACTAATCACTACTAAAGCAAATAATTCATCAGGGGACTCCTTATACTTCTGCTACATCCCTAAACTATGGAACACCATCCCTACACAAGTAAAAATGACCAATACTCCAACTCTATAAAATCCAGTTCAAACAAGGTCTTCCCCAGTCCTGGTCATGCTCATGTTCATCATCAGGTAAAGACCTCTAGTGAAAAAAATAAGTTATTTTCTTACCATAATGTTGCATCTGTGTTTATTTATTTATTTAACATTTGTTTACCAAGATTGTCCGACTGGACTCCAGGTGTCTTTTTTCAGCAGAGTCCTAGGGAGAAATGCTCCACAAGGTTGCAGAATAATTTAATAAAAACTAGTTAAAGTTTATCAATGTTCAACAATAGTTTTAAGAATTAACTTTTAGTTATGTACTCACCATAACTTCAGATGTTTGGGATCCATCTCGCCTACATTCTGACTGATGGGTTCGGAGCCGATCCTCGGCTCCGACTCGGCACGCTTATGCCAAAGAGTGAAGTCTCTAATTGGCTGAGCTTACTATATCCCAGGATGCACCACTACCAGTCCCCCAGATCTAGTTTGTCCGCATACATGCACACATGCACGCCCTGCTTATATAACATCATCAGATGAAACAAGATAAACAGTAAAACTCAAAACCGCTCAATCTCTTCTGATCTCCAAGGCAGGGGAAGGAGGGTGGAGTTTAGGAATGTAGGAGATGGATCCCAAACATCTGAAGTTATGGTGAGTACATAACTAAAAGATGTTATGTGATCCTATCTCGCCTACATTCTTACTGATGGGACAGCGTCCCTAGCACCTAAATCCTGGGTGGCACACTGGAAAACACTTCTGAGTACCGTGGAACCAAATGATGCTTGCCCTTTAGATGCCACATCCAATTTGTAGTGGGAAATTAAAGTGTGCGGATTGGACCAAGTAGCCGCAGCACAAATTTCCGATATAGCGAGCTTGGAATGAAAAGCTATAGAAGTAGCCATAGCTCTGGTAGAATGAGCTTTTATTGATGTTGTAAGTTGCTTATTCAAGAAGAATAAGCCTGAGTTATGCAATCTCTGATCCATTTGGAGATAGTAGCTTTTGTGATGGTTTGACCCAATTTATTATCTGAGAAGGACACAAACAACTGGTCTGACTTACGGTTGCTGAGTCCTGTCTAAATAGAAGCGTAATTGCCTGTGAACATCCAATTTATGGAGAGTGTATTCTGCTTCATTGGAGAATTTTGGGAAGAAAACTGGTAGCTCTAGAGATTGTTGGAGACAGAAACTAGAACAGACCTTTGGGACAAAGGATGGATTAGGCCTAAGTGATACTCTATCCTTGTGGAAAATCAAGTACGGTGGCTTAATAGACAGGGCTTGAAGCTCTGAAACTCTTCTTGCAGAAGTAATTGCAACTAAGAAGGCAGTTTTCCAAGACAGATATTTTAACTCACATGTAGCAGCCGGTTCGAAGGGGAAGATGTTAATGCGCCAAGCACCAAATCAAGATCCCACGGAGGCAGGATGAAAAATTGGGGTCTTAATAGGCCCGCACCTTTAATGAAAGTTTTGCATAGTCTGCTGCTCATCAACGGAGGATCCATGGATTCGTGGAATTTAGAGATAGCCGCTAGTTGGACTTTAATAGTAGAGACAGAAGATCCTTGATTAAACAGGGATGTTAAGAATTTCAAAACCTCTGGGACAGGAGCAGTGATAGGGTCTAAGCCCTTGAGTTGAGCCCAGATAGCAAACCTCTTCCACTTACTGAGGTACAATTTGTTAGTGGTGGGTTTGTGAGCTGCAGATAAAATGTGAACAACTTCCGGCTCTAGTGTGTGCCTTCTGACTAAAGTCGAAGGTGGAGGAGCCAAGCTGCCAATTTCAAAGATCAAGGGACTGATGCTGATGTCCCGACTGATGAATTAGCAGGTCTGGAATTAGGTCTAAAGTCCACGGATCGTCCACCGCATGCTTCTTCAGGTAAGGAAACCATACCTGACGAGGCCAGTATGGGGCAATCAGTATCATTGCGGACCCCAATTGAGAAGCTTTTTGAATGACTTTGGAGAGAAGTGGAATCGGAGGAAAGGCATAAAGTAGCCCTGTTGGCCAAGGTTGTGCTAGAGCATCCATAGCTGGTACTCCCTGATGTGGGATCAAGGAGAAGAACCTTTGGCACTTGGTGTTTAGTGGAGTTGCAAATAGGTCGCAGCACGGCGCCCCCCATCTCCTGAAAACCTGAGCTGCTACAGTTTGGTTTAGAGACCACTCGTGAGGAGAGAGAATTGTCCTGCTCAATTTGTCTGCCAATATATTTGACCTTCCCGGGATGTGGGTCGCTACCAAGAAGCGGTTGGTAGCTACAGCCCATTCCCACACTCTCATGGCCTCTCTGCAAAGGGGGTACGATCTGGTCCCTCCTTGTTTGTTCAGATACCAGACCACCGACATGTTGTCTGTGTGGATGGCGATGATGCCCTGAGGAAGAAACTTGTGTAAGGCCTGTAGGGATAGAAGTACAGCCCTCATCTCCAACACATTGATGTGGAGAAGAGCTTCGTCTGGAAGCCAGGAGCCCTGAACTAGCCTGCCCAGACAATGCCCCCCCCCACCCTATCTGGGAGGCATCTGTCGTCAGGGTAACCACTGGAGAGGGAAAACAAAGGGCTTCCTTGATTCAAATTGGATGTCTGAAGCCACCAGCGAAGGTCCCGCTTGCATATTTCCGTAATCATGATGTGATGATTGAGGGAAGATCCTGAAAGGACCATTGAGTTGACAATAGCCACTGAAGAATCCTCATGTGCAATCTTGCCAGAGGAACTAAAAGAACCGTGGTAGACATTGAGCCTAAAACTTGTAGAACCATCCTGGCTGGGGCTTTGGATCTCGAGATCAGAGCTTGAACTTGGCCCTGTAAAGTTTGGATCCTTTCGAAGGAAGAAAGACGCATCAATCTTGAGTCTATCTCTGCTCCTATGAACCTTATGCGTTGAGAGGGCAGCAAGACAGACTTTGACCAATTGAATGTAATCCCCAGGGTAATACCCAGGGAGATGGTGGCTTTGAGGTTGTCCATTAGTAGATGCCTGGTGGTGGCAGTCAGGAGCCAGTCGTCCAGATAGGGAAACACTTGGAATCCAAGACTTCTCAGGTGAGCCGTCACTACTGCCAAACACTTGGTGAACACCCTGGGGGCTGTGGTGAGACCAAAGGGCAGAGCGCAAAATTGGTAATGACTGACTCCCAGGCTGAAGCGCAGATACCTCTGGACGCCTGATGTATCGGTATGTGATAATAAGCGTCCTTGAGGTCTATGGAGCACATCCAAACATCCTTCTCCAACAATGGGAGAATGGATTGTAACGTGACCATTCGGAATTTGGATTTCGTGACGGATTGGTTCAGTCTGCTGAGATCCAATATTGGTCTCAGGTCCCCTGTCTTTTTTGGCACTAAAAAGAACCTGGAGTAATTTCCTGATCCGATCTGGTCTGTGGGGACCGGTTGGATGACTCCTTTTTCTAGCAGCTTTAAAGCTTCTGCGGCTGCCATTTCCCTTTGACTGGGTGGTGGGTCCGGGATTCTTTTGGACGGTGGGGGTGAGTATGTGAATGGGATGGTGTAACCTCCGGCAATGATCCGAAGCACCCATCTGTCCTGAGTGATTGACTCCCAGGCTTTTAGGTGCTTGGCAAAACGACACCCGACTGGCTCCGGAGCAGCACAGCCGGGCAATCCCTCATGACGTGTGGGAGGCTGAAGAGCCACGAAAGGACTCGCGGTCTCCAGAATTGCGGGCCCTCTGCCGCCTCTGGGACGGCGCCTCCCTGAAAAATTTCCGCCCTCTGCCTCTGGAAGGGGAATCTTCCTGCTGTTGGGAGAAAACTTACGAGACTTATGGAACCACATTTTCCCTCCTTTAGCCTTGGGGTAAGGCCGAAAGGGAGTGGAATAACGGGCACCTACGGCAGATAAAGTTTTTCCCTCTTGCTCACAGCGGGTAAGGGTGTCTTTAACCTTGGGTCCAAACAAGGAGGACCCATCAAAGGGAGCGCCGCGAAGGAAGACTTGAAGGCCTCCGCAAACTGACACAAGCGGAGCCAGGCTTGTCTCCGTAGAGCCACACCTGTGCCTGCCGCTCTACCTGCCCCTTCGGCCGCATAGGAAATGAGCCTCATGGACGAGTTAGAAATTGACGTAAGGATAGCCAACTGAGAGCTAACCGACTGGGCTAGCTGCTCAGGTAGGTTACCCGAGAGGGAATCTGACAACTCCTTGACCAGATCCCTCTGAAGCCTGGTAAAATGTGCCAAATAATTCAGAGACCTTAAAGTAAAGGCCGCTGAAGTCAGGGTGCGCTTCTGCACCTGTCCATACTCCTAGACTCCTTATTAGGAGGATGGACGGACGCTGAAGCCTCTGCCACGCCCTGTTGTGTAGCAGATGCCACCACCATGGCATCTACAGCCACGCCTTTAGTGAGGAACTCCTTCTCGGGGGGAGCGGACAAAAATTTATTTGGACGAGAAGGGACTGGTTCCACGGTATCTGGATGTTCCCACCCTCGACAAACTAAATCCAGGAGCCCGTTGAAGGGCGGAGACACCCAGGAGGCGGAGGGCTGAGCCCCAAAGGCCTTGAGGAGCACTGACTCATCAGCAGAGGGGGGTTTGGATATCCAGCCGCCTCGTTGTTTGAGGATCACTAAGCTGTCCGCAAATGAGACATCATCCGAGGGCGACTGGGACCCCTCTGCATCATCAAGATCAGTGTCTGATGTAATAGACTCGGGAGTCCACGTGCTTCCTCTTGCACGATCTCTTCCTTGGGGGTTCCTCCAAGACAACTCAAGAACCCTCAGGAGGAGGGGAACCCCAATGGGGTAACCTCAGGCCCCGGGCTCCGCTGACTACGCACAGGGGAACTGCCGAAGACCCAGTCTCCACGCCCAGGAAGGTGCTGGTAAAGCCGGAGAGATGGCAAGAGGACTTGGCCAAGGCACTCCTCATGGCTCTGAAAGCCGGACCCCAGAATCCTGGGAGTGTCCGTCCCCGAGCCGTGATGGCCGACGGAAGTCCCGCAGCCAAGGCACCGAGGGGAGGCTCGAACCGAAGCATAGGTCCCAAACATCACCCCGGGTCCAGCCGAAGAAGTCCGCGTACCAAACTCGGACCCGAAGGCCCGGGTTGGAGTAAGGGTCGGAGCCGACCCTAAGATCTCCACCGGCTCCAACAGCACCTGCTCCGACGGAGCCGAAGCAGTCGGAATGGCAATGGGGTGGGCCAGGGTCATCGGCTCCGAAGCCAACTGGGTCGGAACCGAACAAATTTTTGGAAGACTGGGGACTGGAACAGTCTTTGGAGCACCCTGTCTATATCAGAATCTGACATCCTCGAAGACCGAGAGGAAACAGAACGGGTTCGAGACGGCCTCTCCAACGGCCCCAAAGGACTAGGGAACCGGCTCCGAGGTGACTCGATGACTATCGGCGCCGAAGGAATACACACACCAGATTCCATCGGTGCCGAGGTGGACTTCGGCGCCGAGGAGGAAGTGTCTGAGCGGGCGACCCTTGTCGGCTCCGAGACCAGTGGAGCCAACGAAGGTGACCCGCCTCTCGATGCCCCAGCCATCGGCTCCGAAGCCAGAGGAGTCGATACTGGTGGCATCGAGGCAGACCGTTCACCTCGGCCCAAGTCCTTGGAGCCAAGGAGAGGCCTGCCTATGTCTCTTAGCGGTCAGATCCGACGGACTGGTCGGAACCGACGCCCTTTTCTTTTTGGCCGGAGAAGGAGAGGATGCCAAGGCTTCTTCAAAAGAAGGTTTAATTAACCCCTTAAGAATCAATTTATTTTTCCTCTCCTGGAGGACCCTTGAGGAAAAAGCGTGACATACGCTGCATGACTCCTGTAAGTGTTTTGCACCCAAACAATACACACAGAGCGAGTGATCGTCTGTGATGGACATTTTGAAACTACATTTTGTACATTTTTTAAAGCCCGAAGGCCTAGGATTCTGAGACATTATGGTAAGACAAATTCAGTAATCTTTAACAGGAAAAAATACAATTACTGACAACACCACTTAAATATAGGCTTACAGTTATCGCTTAAAAAAGCGCAAATGACAGGGAACTTTGAAAACCCTGTAGGTTTTAGGAGGGTTGACTGACCGGGAAGGCCCTAGATGAAGGGGGCCTAAACCAAACTCAACCCAATCACACAACAAAGGTCTTTAACAAATCCAAACACACACAATGTGAAGAATAGCTGTTAAAACAGCTTTTTAATACAAAAACAGCAAAAAACTGACAGAAAAAGTTAGTTAAAATAACTACTCAGCTCAGCCAGCTCGAGACCACGTCTTCGCAGGTTAGCGGCAAACGAGATCTGGGGGACTGGTAGTGGTGCATCCTGGGATATAGTAAGCTCAGCCAATTAGAGTTCGCTCTTTGGCATAAGCGTGCCGAGTCAGAGCCGAGGGATCGGCTCCGAACCCATCAGTCAGAATGTAGGCGAGATAGGATCACATAACATCAAGTACATTCACCAAAGTTGCTGGTACACAGCCTATGAGAGCAAAAAGAAGCTCAAGTCATCTTAAATCACAAGGATGACCAAAAGATGCTGAAATATTTCAGCAAAGAGGATAAATGACACAATGTAAAATATTATCAACTATCAGTGGCATTTCTCCTCTGAACAGCAATCTGAAAAAGAATTCTTAGGGGAAAATTTCCTGGCCAGTAATAGATTCACTTGAATTGGCAGGGCTGAATGCATTTATCTCTGTTGATGAAATCCAGCAGGCAATAACAACCTAAAAATCTGGGAAGCCTCCTGGGCCAGGTGGCCTAATGCTGGAAATATATATAATGCACTGCATAATGACTTAAGCCTGAAGCTACTGGAACTGGGGACCACACTCACCAAGCACAGTGACTTTACTGAAAGAAGGCAAGATGTCACAAATCCCAGGAGCTACTGACCCATATCATTAATGGCATACAGAAACCAAGATCCTCTTTAAAATGTTGGCAGCTAGACAGGGAAGGTCACACATTTATTAGCTGCCAACTCACAGCAGGGTTTTGTACCAAACTGCCAAGGAATATCAGGATTAGGCAGGCTTCTCCTAAATGTACAGCAGCTGAGTAGCTTCAGTAAAACCCCACTGGCAGCCTAATTTATAGCTGAAGAAAACAAGGCACAGAAACACGACTGGAAGCATAAAATGTTAAAAGTTTAATGAGGTAGCCTTCACACCACATACTATTGCCTCTTCAGACCATATAAAACTACATCAGGAAACAATTAATAATAAACACTTTATTAATATAGAAAAACAAAAAAATTAGCTACCCTTCTCTGATGTTTATTGGCTGCTTTGAACTAGAGTGAATATATTAAGTGTTTGCTGATGTAGTTTTTTATATGGTCTGAAGAAGCACTAGTATTTGGTGTGAAAGTGCTTACCTCATTAAACTTTTAACATTTTATGCTTCCAGTCATGTTTCTCTGCCTTGTTTCCTTCAGTTACATTTGTTGTTTGGCTTGCAGGGACAGTTCATCCTTTGGGATTTTCTTCTTTGTTTCTGGCAGCCTAATTTACAGACTTCACTACTTTGATACATTACACTGGGACTTCATATGGCTGGCATTGCAGTGCTTTGGATTTCAAGGTACTTTTCTCAAGTGGTGTGAGTTAGTACACTCAGGACCAGTGGCTCAGGACTTAACTAACAATGGCTGCTCTAACCCCTTCTGCTAAGGAGCCAGGAAGGATGCTCATTGTCACGACTCTTATTCATTTCAGTTAGTGGAAGTACTAACCCTCTTGATAATGCAAAAACATCATTACTGGGGAGGGGGAGATAACATTCAGGAAGGGAATAATTCACTAACACATGGTCTGCTGACCACTGTACATTATGGCTAATTAACCCACAATTTGCAGTACATGAGATCCTACAAATAATCAGACTTTGAATTCAAGTAAATTGGGAAAAGATGGTACAGTTGCTACTAAATGCTGCTAGTGAGGCTCTACAGGCAGGGTTGCCAGATTACCAGCCCCCCAGGTAGGGACAAAAAAAAAAGAAGGTCTCTCACGGCAAGTAAAGACCAAAAAAAAAAAAAAAAGGTCTTCACGGCAAGTGAAGACCAAAAAAGGTCTTTAATGTTGAACACAGTTCCACATTAAAGAACTGAGCTTGCTCAGTAGCTCTGCACTAAACACGGAGCTTCGTGTTTAATGCATTGCAGTTCCGCATTCAACACAAGTAGCTCCGTGTTTAGCGATTTTGATTGGCTCGTATCGGCATATGGACCAATCAAAATCGCTAAACACGGAGCTGCTCGTGTTTAATGCGGAACACAAGAAGCGCAGTGTTTAGGAATTTTTGATTGGCCCGTATGCCAGGTATACGGGACAATCAAAAAAAAAAAAAAACCAAACAAAGCGGAGGCTGGCCGGGATTTAAACCGGCAGGGCGGGACTCGGGATCAGGCTGCTGATCTCGGGACAGTCCCGCCAAATAGGGACGGCTGGCAACCCTGTCTACAGGGCTTGTTTACACAGTTTGGGATCCATTTTGTGAACATCTACATATACTTGGGGATACAGACTTCTTAATTCTTCAGTGATACTGCAGAAACTAATCTAAACCAGGTGTTAACTTACAGCCATAACAAAACTCAAGGTTTGGGAAAAGCTACAACGTTTTGCAGCTATCCGTGTGTGCATCCTCCAAAAATTCTTTTTTTCTCACTAGGTGAGTCCCAATTCTGTACCCTCATAAAATCAAAGGGAAACTTTAAAAAAAGTTAATAGATTTTATCATTTTGGGAAGTACCCTCAGTTAACTAGGAAGAAAATGATGTCATACAAATCATACAGATGTCTGAGACTCCCATATTTCCCAAGATATGCTCAGGATGTGGATATGGAGCATTATATGTTCAAGCCAGGGCTAAGTTCAGGCAAATATGGTTACTCCCAGAAACAAACCTCACCTGTCTGCTGCAAACTTCACTTTCAGTAAAGGAGCACAGGAAGGTTTAGGACCCAGGCAGATGGCAAGACAAGTGGGCCAAACTTACAGTGAAGTTCAACCTGATGCAAATAAGGTAAATTTATAGGGAAGTATTTGGGGTGCAGGCCTAGACTGGACTGACAACATTCCAATTTTTTGGAAGGAATGGCTCAAGGTGGGCTTCCTTTTTAGTTGGATTTACATTCCAGCAATAATACTGCTTAAACACATTAACACTGTAAAAATATCCTTTATTGATATCCTTACCACATACAACATGAAACAATAATTTTATGTGACTTAAATATACACTGGTAGCTTGTCAATAGCAATACCCCATCTGATTCCATAAACCTACATAGACTTGCACAGTTACTAGAGCCCACAAAAGCACTGGTAGGCAATCAACCTTAGACTGGTTTCTTAATAACAGACACAACAAAATTAGGGTAGCAGGAATGGTTAAGGAGAGGCAAATTCAAACCAAGAAATGAAAGGTTAATATTGGCAGCCCAAGATAGTGGGCTACGACATGCTGGTTTATGAAGTTCATAGAACATGTGGGAGAAACAGACAAATACAGGTTTTGTAAAACCGAATTGGAAACTGTCACACACCTTGTTGCTGGTTGTGACACACTAATGGTAGAAGGACTGTATACTGAAAGGAATAACAAGTGGTGAGACTGTTGCACTGGGGGTTGTGCAAACATTATGGTATCGAAGTGGCTGAAAAACACTGGAAACACGAACCACAAAGCATCACAGAAAATGATGAAGTTTATATCAAATGGGATCACCCATTACAAACAGTTCAAAAGACAGATGCTAGAAAACTGGATACAGTGGTCCAAGAAAAGACGACAAAAGTAGCATTTAACATTGAAATCGCACACCCAGTGACTATAGTGTCTTGCTTACAAAGAGACACAAAGTCATAAAACACCAGGATTTGCAGGCAGAAACAAGTGCAATGTGGAAGAAAGATATCCAGATAGTTCCAATAGTAGTAGGAGCAATGGGTCTTATAAAAAAATAATTTACAATCATATTTAGATATGTTACCAATCCATGTAACCTCGCATTTAATTGCAGGAGGAGTCATAACTGGGCACATTGCAGGTGCTGCGAAGAGCACTTTTGGCTGACATCAAAGATTGAAACAATATTAATTTCATGAACTTTAATCGTAATTCAGCTTAGGAATGAGGTCCATTCCCGTCATGGTATTAGAAACCCAAAAGATTTGGAGAAATTAGAAAAGTCAGAATTATAATATTCAAGATAAACATACAATTTACAACCAAGTTCCTAACTAAAAAAACTTTGATAGAGACACCTTTATCAAATCTTTAACAGTATGTAACTGGAAAATACTAAAATCTATGTCCTTAGACTCTGCTTCCACACACTTCAATGGGATATTCTTAAAAATTCTCAATAACTTTGCCCCAGTATGTACCAAAAAGGTCAAATACAATACCACTAATGACTACTAAGGAAACCAGAAATTAATGCTATAGCATTACAAAGCCTAAAAGAATGGCTCAAAAATAGAACACAAAATACATTTCAACTTTAGGCAACTATAAATAGGACACAATAACAAATAAAACCTGGCAAGCAAACCTTTTATAACATCCTCCAAAATAAACATCAAAATAATCAAAACCTCTTCTGGACATCCATAAACAAACTTTTACACCCACGCCAAACTACCACCCCATCCCTACATCCAGCACTATTACTGATTCAATTCCCACACAGAGCTTAACAACCATTTTATACAGACTTGTCCCTCAAAATCGATAATACTTCAACTACCTTCTCATTATTTGCAGCCTCTGCTAAATATACTGGTATTTGACTTCAGCCCAGTACCTTCTTCCACCATTAAAAAATTCCTACACAAGCTAAAACCAACCACCCTAGCTGATGACCAACTCCCCTTGGACTACTTAAAAAAATGGCTGCAGATTCCAGTTTCAATACTGAATAATAGAGCTATATCCAAAAAACATGTTCTTTCCATTGGAGCACAGGTGCACACCTACAGGCCCATTGCAAGCATCTACCCTTATCAAAAAATGTTTGATAAATCTATCTATACTCAGCTTCTAAATATCATAAATTCAAATAATTTTGTCTGCAACACAGCATGGTTTCAAACCTCACCACAGCACAACCACCTTCACTTCCCCAACATTATAAACCAGCATAGGAACAATGGTAACCTAGTGTCAGTTGTGCCCCTAGGTTTATCCGTAGAGTTTGACAAGTGTTTGACACTGTATCATACC
This sequence comes from Protopterus annectens, assembly GCF_019279795.1. NCBI lineage: Eukaryota > Metazoa > Chordata > Ceratodontiformes > Protopteridae > Protopterus > Protopterus annectens. The sequence goes on along the minus strand of NC_056745.1, from coordinate 2,596,827 downwards.
AGCATTTACTTGCTGAACTCTCTTCAATAGTTCTCTCAATCCTTCCTAACGTGGCTCCTTAATTATTTACCTGAAAGGCAACAAAGTAGTAAAATAGCAACAGGACATCTCCTCCTTACTCCTAGATATCACAAGTGCCCCTCAGGGCTCTATACTAAAACCCCTTTCCCCCCTTCAATATTTTTATAAACAAGCTTTGCACTGCCATAGACATGTGGATGATTTAATATACAGCCCCCACAATACCCAGACTCCAACAAATCACTCAAATTTCTCTCTCTTCCATCAAAACTTAGCTGAAAAATTCAAACCTGTCCCTTAAGCCCAATAAAGCAAAACTGATGCTCTTCACCCCAAAACATTATCTCAATCAAAAACAATCTTTCTGGGTTACAACTGCAAAGAATGCTAAAATCGAGTTAGCACCGTATACCAAATTACTGTAATAAATGACTATCTTAAATTTAATCAGAAAATTCTTCAAACAATTACAAAGGTCAGCCAGACACTTGACTCCCTTTACAGGGCAAAACAGTACCTTATAAAGCCAGCAAAAAAAACCCCAAAAACTAAGCCTCATCCTGCTTGCTTCCAACGGTCTTACATGCCTCACCTATCTTTACAATCCTAAGCTCTACATTTAAATCAAAACTAGCCTCCTGTTGCAACAAAGCAACTAAATACTAGCCCTCTTCAAAAGGAACCTTAATGATTGGATGGGAGAAAGGAAATTCACCCAGGGGATCACGTCAGTCGCCCTGCTAGACAGGGGCCCAGGGAAGTAAATAGTGTGGAGAAAAACAGCCAGGGAATTGTTATGGCTAGGCTTGTATAGGCCCTAGGGCCGATAGCCTAGAACCAACCTATGTTACCCAACACTACACACCAAAGCTTTAAAACAGCTAAACTGGATAGAGCTTAACTACCACCTACGATACTCTCAGCTAGTTATGGCATACAAACCAATATATTATCCTGAAAAGTGCCCTGGATTAAAAAATATACTATTGCCCTATACCACCACAAGGGACCTATGTTCTGATGATACATTTCTACTAATCACTACTAAAGCAAATAATTCATCAGGGGACTCCTTATACTTCTGCTACATCCCTAAACTATGGAACACCATCCCTACACAAGTAAAAATGACCAATACTCCAACTCTATAAAATCCAGTTCAAACAAGGTCTTCCCCAGTCCTGGTCATGCTCATGTTCATCATCAGGTAAAGACCTCTAGTGAAAAAAATAAGTTATTTTCTTACCATAATGTTGCATCTGTGTTTATTTATTTATTTAACATTTGTTTACCAAGATTGTCCGACTGGACTCCAGGTGTCTTTTTTCAGCAGAGTCCTAGGGAGAAATGCTCCACAAGGTTGCAGAATAATTTAATAAAAACTAGTTAAAGTTTATCAATGTTCAACAATAGTTTTAAGAATTAACTTTTAGTTATGTACTCACCATAACTTCAGATGTTTGGGATCCATCTCGCCTACATTCTGACTGATGGGTTCGGAGCCGATCCCTCGGCTCCGACTAGGCACGCTTATGCTATAGAGTGAGGCCTCTAATTGGCTGAGCTATCTTTATCCCAGGATGCACCACCACTAATCCCCCAGATCTTGTTTGTCCGTATTCATGCACACATGCACAACTTGTTTATATAACATTGTTAGATGTTTCAAGATGAAACAACAGGATTCGGACCTTCTGATATCCTCTGATCTCCAAGGAAGGGGGAAGGAGGGTGGGTTATTAGGAATGTAGGCGAGATGGATCCCAAACATCTGAAGTTATGGTGAGTACATAACTAAAAGATGTTATGTGATCCTATCTCGCCTACATTCTGACTGATGGGACAGCCCCTAGCACCTAAATCCCGGGTGGCTCATTGGAAAACACTCCTGAGCACTGTGGAACCAAATGAAGCTCGTCCTCTAGATGCCACATCTAATTTGTAGTGGGAAATGAAGGTGTGCGGGGAAGACCATGTAGCCGCAGCACAAATGTCACCAATAGCAAGCTTAGAATGAAATGCTACCGAAGTAGCCATAGCCCTTGTAGAATGAGCCTTGACAGAGGTGGTAAGCTCTTTGTTAGAATAAATATAAGCTTGAGTAATACAGTCCCTGATCCATTTGGCGATAGTGACCTTTGTGACAGCGTTGCCCAATTTGTTTTCTGCAAAGGACACAAACAACTGATCTGTTTTCCTTGTTTGTTTGGTCCTATCCAAATAAAGACATAACTGTCTGTGGACATCTAGTGTGTGGAATATAAACTCCGCTTTGTTAGAGTATTTTGGGAAAAAAACTGGAAGCTCTAACGATTGTTGCAAGCATAAAGTAGAACAAACTTTAGGAACAAAAGAAGGATTTGGTCTGAGGGATACTCTGTCTGTATGAAAAACCAAGTACGGTGGTTTCATTGACAAAGCTTGAAGCTCTAAAACCCTTCTGGCTGAAGTAATCGCCACAAGAAAGGCTGTCTTCCATGATAGAAACTTTAGCTCACAGGTAGCTGCCGGTTCAAAGGGGAAAGAAGTCAAGGCACGCAACACTATATCGAGATCCCAAGGAGGTGCAGGATGAGAAATCGGAGGTCTTAATAGAGCAGCACCTTTCAAGAAGGTCTTACACAATCTGTTGCTCATTAAAGGTGGGGCTATGGATTCATGAAAGTTAGAAATTGCTGCCAATTGTACTTTGATGGTAGAAACTGAAGAGCCTTGATTGAAAAGAGAGGTCAGAAATTTTAGTACCTCTGCCACGGAAGTAGAAATGGGGTCCAGGCCCCGGAGTTGAGCCCAAATAGCAAACCTTTTCCATTTGCTAGAATACAGTTTCTTTGTAGCAGACTTGTGGGCTGAAGACAATATGTGCACAACATCTGGATCCAGTGTATGACTCCTGACTATCGTCGGAAGAGGAAGAGCCAGGCCGTCAATTTCAAGGTGTGTAGGGACTGGTTAATAGTCCCGACTGATGAATCAGTAGGTCTGGGACCTGGTCCAGGAACCATGGACCTTCCAGAGCATGTTTCCGCAGATAGGGGAACCGCACTTGACGAGGCCAGTAAGGAGCAATTAAGATCATCTTGCTCCCTAAGAGAGATGCCTTTTGAATCACCCTGGGGAGGAGAGGAACTGGAGGGAAGGCATAAAGCAAGCCGTTGGGCCAAGGATGGACTAATGCGTCCATGGGGCTCTTCCCCGGAGCCGGGGTTAGGGAGAAAAATTCTTTGCACTTCGCATTCAGAGGAGTCGCGAAGAGGTCGCAGCACGGAACCCCCCATTCGCTGAAAATCTGACTTGCAACTGTCATATTCAGAGGCCATTCGTGAGGGGAGAGGATGGTTCTGCTCAATCTGTCGGCTATGACATTGGACTTGCCCGGTATGTGAGTAGCCACTAGGAAGCGTTTGGTCGAGACTGCCCATTCCCAAACTCTCATTGCTTCTCTGCAAAGAGGATAGGATCTGGTCCCTCCCTGTTTGTTCAGGTACCAGACAACTGACATGTCTGAGTGAACAGCAATTACGCCCTGAGGGAGATAATCGTGAAGGGCTTGAAGGGACAGGAGTACTGCCCTCATTTCTAGGATGTTGATATGAAGAGGGGTCTCTTCCGGGTGCCATTTGCCTTGGACTGACCTGCCCAGGGAATGCCCCCTCCACCCCATCTGGGAGGCGTCCGTGGTCAAAGTGGCCGCTGGAGGAGGAAGAACAAAGGGTCGTCCCTGATCCAAATTGGAGGGCACTAGCCACCAGCGAAGGTCCCGTTTGCAAGATTCCGTGATCCATATGAGGTGATTGAGAGGGAGTTCCTGAAAGGACCACTGAGTTGAAAGAAGCCATTGGAGGATTCTCATGTGCAACCTTGCCAAGGGAACTAGCAGAACCGTGGCAGACATGGATCCCAATAGCTGCAGGACCATTCTGGCTGGGGCTTTGGACCTGGGGAGTAAGGCTCCAACTTGATTTTGAATGGTTTGAATTCTGTCTGTAGGTAGATAGACCCGCATCTGGTTTGAGTCTATCTCTACCCCTATGAATCTTATTCTTTGAGATGGCTGCAACACAGACTTTGGCCAATTGAAGGTGATTCCAAGGGAATTGCCCAGTGATATAGTGGCTTGTAGGCTCCGCAGAAGTAGATGCTTGGAGGTGGCAGTTAGGAGCCAGTCGTCTAGGTACGAAAACACCTGGAATCCCAGACTTCTCAGGTGAGCAGTCACTACTGCCAAGCATTTGGTGAACACCCTGGGGGCTGTGGTGAGACCAAAGGGCAGCGCACAGAACTGAAAATGACTGCCTCCTAGGCTGAAGCGCAGATGTCTCCTGGACGTTTGATGTATCCTGATATGATAATACGCGTCCTTGAGATCTATGGAGCACATCCAAACACCCTTCTCCAACAATGGGAGAATGGTTTGTAGAGTGACCATTCGGAACTTTCACTTCCTGACTGAACGGTTTAGGATGCTTAGGTCCAAAATGGGCCTCAAGTCCCCGGTCTTTTTTGGCACCAAAAAGAATCTTGAGTAAGTCCCTAATCCGATCTGGTCTGCAGGGACCAGTTGGATGACTCCTTTTTGCAGCAGCTTTGAAATTTCTGAGGCTGCGGTATCCCGTTGACTGGGTGGCGGGTCCGGGATTTTTTTGGACTGAGGGGGGGGGGGGGTGAGAGGATGGGATGGAGTAACCTCCGGCGATAATCCGAAGCACCCATCGGTCCTGAGTGATCCCTTCCCAGGCCTTCAGGTGCTTCGAGAAACGACCCCCGACTGGCTCTGGAGCAGCACAGCCGGGCAATCCCTCAGGGACTATGAAAAGCTGAAGAGCCACGAAAGGACTCGCAGTCTCCAGTGTTGCGAGGGCCTCTGCCGCCTCTGGGACGGCGTCTTCGATGAATTTCCCTCCTCTGCCTCTGGAGGGGAACCTTCCTGCTGAGAGGGTAAGGCTTCTGAGATCTACGGAACCACATTTTCCCTCCTCTTTTAGCCTTGGGATAAGGCCGAAAGGGAGTGGAAAATCGTGCCCCTACGGCAGTCAGAGTCTTACCTTCCTGTTCACAGCGAGTAAGTGTGTCTTTACCTTGGGTCCAAACAGGAGGACCCATCAAAGGCGTCGGCAAATGAAGACTTAAAGGCCTCCGCGAAATTACACAGGCGGAGCCAGGCTTGTCTCCGTAGAGCAATGCCTGTACCTGCCGCTCTACTCGCCCCTTCGGCCGCATACGAAATGAGCCTCATGGACGAGTTCGAAATGGACGACATTGTAGCCAGCTGAGAGCCAACCGTCTGGGCCAGCTCCTCAGGCAGGTTACCCAAGAGGGTATCGGATAGCTCCTTAATCAGATCCCTCTGAAATCTCGTAAAGTGCGTCAGGTAGTTCAAGGACCTCAGTGTAAAGGCCGCTGAACTAAGGGTGCGCTTTCTGTACCGATCCATGCTCCTAGACTCCTTATTAGGAGGATGGACGGACCTAGAAGCCTCTGCTACATCCTGCTGGGTAGCAGATGCCACCTCCATAGCATCTACAGCCACACCTTTAGTAAGGAACTCTCTATCCGGGGGCGCCGAGAGAAATTTGTTCGGACGAGCGGGCACCGGTTCCACAGAGTCTGGTGTTCCCAGCCTTCGACAGATCAAATCCAAGAGCTCGTCGAAGGGCGGAGACACCCAGGAGGCGGAGGGCTGAGCCCCGAAGGCCTTCAGGAACACCGACTCATCAGCAGAGGGAGGTTTGGACTGCCAGCCGCCTCGTTGTTTTAGGGCTTCCAGGATGTCTGCAAAGGAGACATCATCCGAGGACGACTTGGGGGACCCTTCTGCATCATCGAGATCAGTGTCAGATGTCAGAGACTCATCAGGGGAGTCAACGTGCTTCCTCTTGCACGTTCTCTTCCTGTGAGGTTCTTCCGAAGAGGCTTCAGAAGGACCTCCAGGAGGGGGAGAAACCCCAGCGGGGGTAACCTGAGGCCCAGGGGCTCCGCTGTCTAAGGACAGGGGGACTGCCAACGACCCAGTCTCCAAATGTAGGGAAGGAGCTGCGGAAACTGTGTAGGTAGCCAAGGAAGATTTGGCTAAAGCACTCCTCATAGCCCTGTAGGCGGGACCACCAGAATCCTGGGAGGGTCCCCCCTCCGTGGCCACGACAGTGGACGGTACTCCCGCCGCCGACGCACCAAGAGGGAGACTTGGGACCGAAAGCATCAATCCCGAAGCCTCCCCCCCAGGGCCGAAGGAAGAAGTCCGTGCACTGAACTCCGACCCAAGAGCCGGAGTTGGAGCAAGGGTCGGGCCCGACCCTAACACCTCCACTGGTTCCACGAGCACCGGCTCCAACGGTGCCGAAGCTGTTGGAGGAAGAAACACAGTAGGGGAGTGGACCATCGGCTCCGAAGCCAAATGGGCTGGAGCCGAAACCATCTTTTGGAACACCGGAGACTGGAAGAGTCGAAGGAGCACCCTGTCAATGTCCGAATCAGACATCTTGGATGATCTCGAGGATACCGATCGGGCCCGAACCGATTTCTCCATCAGCTCCAAAGGGCTCGGGGACCGGCTCCGAAATGACTCAACAATTATCGGCTCCGATGAAGGTTTCAAGGAAATCTCCCTCGGTGCCGATAAGGACTTCGGCTCCGAGGGGGAAGAGTCTGAGCCGATAACCCTTATCGGCTCCAATATCAGTGGAGCCGATGAGGGTGACCCGCCTCGATGCCCCAGACCTCGGCCAAACCAGAGGGTCGAGGCTGGAGGCATCGAGGCAGACCGTTCCGACCTCGGCTCCGAAGTCCGTGGAGCCGATGGAGAAGTCTGTTTAGTTTTTTTAGCGGTCGGTTCCGACTGACTGGTCGGAGCCGACGCTTTCCTCTTTTTAGAAGGAGACGGAGAGGAAGATAAAGCCTCCTCGAAGGAGGGCTTGATTAATCCTTTGAGGATTAATTTGTTTTTCCTCTCCTGGAGGACTCTAGAAGAGAACGCATGGCATACACTGCACGACTCTTGCAGATGTTTAGCACTTAGGCAATAGACGCACGAGGAGTGGTCGTCCGTTATGGACATTTTAAACCCACACCTCGTGCACTTCTTAAACCCGGAGGGTTTGTGTTCTTTTGACATAATCAGGCTAAAACACAGCTAACCACAAGTAGAAAAACAAAAGTTTGACACACAGGACAAAAATAAATCACTAGTTAAATTTTAAACTAAAGCCCTTTTTTTTTTTTTTTTTTTTTTTTTTTTTAACAAGACCAACTGAATCCAAAGAGATATGAAGAGAAAGGGAGAAAAAAAGAGGGTCAAGACCCTCTAACTTAAACGGGTACTTGACCCACACACAACCACTAAGGTAGTAGAAACCACAGGGGAAGGCCCCTCTAACTTAAACGGGAACCTTCCCTGACAGGAAAAAACACGAAATCCTCAACTAAAATTCACAAAAACACTCTAGTACTAAGAATAGCCGTTAAAACAGCTTTTGGATTTAAATGAAGCAAAATACTGACAGGAAAAAGCCTAATAATTAGTACTTAGCCCAGCCAATGTTGAGACCACGTCCAAGCTCTGTAAGCGGCAAACGAGATCTGGGGGATTAGTGGTGGTGCATCCTGGGATAAAGATAGCTCAGCCAATTAGAGGCCTCGCTCTATAGCATAAGCGTGCCGAGTCGGAGCCGAGGGATCGGCTCCGAACCCATCAGTCAGAATGCAGGCGAGCTAGGATCACATAACATCAATAGTTTAGAGAGTTTGACAAGCTGTTAGCAGAAAACTGATCTCAAAAACATTTATAGGTGAGCATAAGTATAGTATATATACAATCAACTTCATACACATAAGGGTATACTAGATATTTACACTGTGCTCAATCTGCATAGAGGTAGAGTATAAGACAGTGGAAATGTTTCAGTAAGGGCAGCTAGTGTATTAGGCAGGAGAAGGTGGGTTCAGGGAAGATTGTTGCAATTACACAGATGGTTTTCATGAAAGTGTGATTTAAGGAATTTTTTTGAATGCAACAGTTTGGTTTTGTAGCCTGAGGTGTGTGGGTAGGGTGTGCCATACTTTTGCAACTTTCTAAGGGAATAGAGATTCCCCTGAGCTGTTTTTACATGGAATGACTTCTACTAAGGCTTTGTTACTGGATCGTAGCTCCCTATTGATGCTATGGAAGTTTGTTAGGCCTGTTAGGGCAGGGGTTGTGTCCAGGTGGTACAGTATTTGATGGGCTAAGTTGAGTAGGTGGTAGTGAAGTAGGTTAGGAAATTATAATCAGTGTAGCTTATGCAGTGATTGGCAGTGGTGACAGTGTGAGTGATTTACCGCTGGTTGCAAACCTAGTCATTTCATTGTAACATGTTGAAAGTTTGTTAAGGTCAGTCTTACTTAGATTTGTTAATACTGGGGACACAAAGTAGGGTTGATAGGAGGTGAGTTCTGGCTATGGCAGTTCTGGATTCAGGGTTTAGAAATTTGTTGCTATGATGGAGACAGCCTAGCTTTTTATGGACTTTGGAGATGGTTAGGGATATGTGTTTACTGTATTTAAGTTGGTGGTCAGTTGTAATTCCTAGTAGTTTGACCTCAGAGACAGGGGTTATGAGGGCCTTATTGGCTGTAAGAATGGAGAAGGTGAAGTCCACAGTCTTTGTTGGGTTGAATAGTATTTGCTGTGTTTTTGGGGGTTTAGTATTAGCTGTGAATTGTTTAGCCAGTTTTCTATTTCTGAGAAGGATTCTTGGGCTTGGTTGTAGCATTTGGATGTTGGATGCAGAGCAGATGAGGGTAGTGTCATCTGCATATTGGATAATACTGGCTTTTGTGGTTGCTAAGTAGAGTTGGTTTGTAAAAGACATTGAATAAGAGGGGGCCAAATATGGAACCTTGAGGTATGTTGCATTTGACTGGGAGTGGGGGGATAGGGAGTTGTGCTACTTAACAGATTGACAGCAGTTGCCTAGGTAGCTACTGAATCATTGTAATGTAGTATTATCAAGGTTGAGTTCGGAGAGGGAGGATAGTAGTTTATTGTGGGCAACTGTGGCGGCAGTTGGACATGTCAGTGGAGGGGCCGCACTTACAAAGAGGGGTGATGTATGAGGTTTTCCATACAGATGGAACATAGTGTTCGTTGATGGATCTATTTATTAGTATTGAGATTGGGTAGGCTATGGCCCTAGATGCAAGCTGGAGGAATTCAGCTGGAAGGTTGTTGGACAGCGAGAGTCGTTGGTTTGAGTTTGGTTAGGGGTTTTTGGATGGTTGTAGATACTGGTTTAAGTGAGAAAGGGGTACTATTTGTTTTGGCATTGTTGGTTGGTGGGAGGATGGTGGGGCTTGTATCATTTATGAGTTCAAGTATGGAGGAGGTAAAATAGTTTTTGACACTGGATGCTATGTCAAGGTTGGTGCCTTCTGTGTTTGGTGGTGGTGTGATGGTTTTTCCAGTTTGGTCAAATGTTCACTGCATCCCAAAATTGCTGTGGGTTGTTACTATATTTATTTTGTACGGTTAGGTAGCAATTTTGTCTATCCTAATCTTTTTTTTTGCCTTATGTCTAAGTAGATTTACTTAGTTGTGGTTGTTTTAAGTTGTTGCCAGGATTTCCAGGCTTTATCCCTCGTTTAAAAAAAGCCTTTTTGGTTTTAATTAACCAGGGGGAAGAATTACTACATACTCTAATTCCCCCGGATTCTGCAAGCCTTGCACGGCATGCATGATTAGTGTAAGAGATAATGTTGGCAATATGGCGCCCGAGTGATCCATGTACATGCCCGTTTGACGTGAACGAGTGCCTTTGCACTAGTCCTGCACATTCCCAGCCCCTGTATGCAAATTACCCCATTTGCAAGTAAAAACCATGCAAATGAGGTAAATCTGCCATTCAGGAAGCTGGAATCAGGCCGTGCAGGACTAGTGTAATCTGCAGAAATGTACTCGGTTAGTAACAGAGCACAGTTTTTCAAAATCCAAAATGGAGACATGACAGCACCAAATAAAGGATGCATATGATTGAGGAAGCATGAGAATGGCCAAGTATAAGGCCATTGGCACTGCAAACAATACAAAAAATAAAAAAATTAAATGTTTACTTTATTTCCGCCGTTCTCGACTGTTTAAGCATAGGGCAGCGACGCGCAAACAGGATCGGTGGGAAAATAAGACAAAAAACCTAAAACAAGCATTCTAACTAAAATCAGTGTTCTGCCATGCAAGTCAAAGGCAGGCAAAAGACAACCTGGCCAGTGAATAGTGGTTGCTAAGCGGGGAGGCTCAGTGTGACACATGTAACTATGCATTAGTAGGCAATCCTATGCAAATGAGGGGAAGGATAGTGAATCCCAGTTTTCTCCAGCATGTGAGGCAGGTCCCAACAGTGTAAGAGTATGAACAGCTGAGTGCAAGACTGGGAGGTAGGTGACATCATGGGTGGGTGTGTCAGTCAAACTGTAAGCAGATTGGAGCCCTGTGGCTCGGGTGTGCTACTAGCTTAGCACAGCTAAGCTAGGGGGTGTGTCAAAACCTGCCTAGCACTCTCTACAAAGTGTAAGCGGGTGCGCACGCTGCACACTGGGCTGTACAGGAAGAAAAATGTAGTTAAACCAGGAAGTAGCAGCAATGCGCACATTTGAGCACTCCATTTGTGCGGCAGACACACAGACTCAAACAGGGAGGCAACGGGAAGGGAAAACAGCAGTAGGAAGGTAATCAAGGAGAATTAGCCTAGCTGGCAGGTGAAATGCATCAAAAGCAGCCAAATACACAGGCAGCAGCCCAGCCCAGCCCAGCCCAGAACACTACTATAAACTAAGCAAACACCTTCCCCACTGGTATTTCCCACACTCTACACCACCAGTGTATACAAGCGGGGATATTTTAACAAACAAACCTACAAAATGAGAAGGGCTGCAGCAGGCAACATAGCACATGTGCAGCTGGCTGAGGGTGGTGAGGATGTGAATGCTGCCGAACAACCCACAGTGAGGAGACGGAGAAGAGTGTACAGACCCGGGGTAACCTACCAGGGGCTAAATGAGCTGGAGATGGTGGAGTGCTATATGGTGGACAGGGACCTCCTACAGCAAATAGTTGCTCTATGCCGGCCACACCTGACACACCAAACTGACTGAGAGGAACCCATCCCAGTGGATACCAAGGTATGTGTAGGCCTAGGTATACTAGCCACAGGTACCTCACAAAGCACAACTGGGGATATCATGGGAATTTCACAGGCATCAGCATCCAAAGTATTCCACCAGTGAGCATGTATATTTCCTCAACACCTGTGAGGTGTTGACCAGCAATATGAGTCTCTTCCACCAAATAGCAGAATTCCCTGGGGTAGTGGGTACTATACACTGCACGCACATATGCAAAGCACCACCTGGTGAGCAGGGTAGGGCCTACATCAACCACAAGGGCATCCCCTCCATCAACTGCCAGGTTGTATGTAATGCCCAGGGCATTATAATGAATGTGTGTGCTGGCTGCCCTGGAAGCTATGACAATTCCCACATATGGCATCTGACGCAGCTGTACCAGAGATTTGCCAATGGGGACATCCCTTATGGTCACGTAGTGGGGGATGCTGGGTACACACTGAAGCCGTGGCTGATGACATCCATCAGAAATGCACACACACCTGAACAAGAATGCCATAATGAGGCACAGGCCAGACATACAACAGAGCGTGTGTTTGTGATGCTCAGGTCATGGTTCCACGTGTCTGGACACATCCGGTGGAGCCTTGCAGTATTCACCAGCTACATGTACCCAAATTGCTATAGTATGTGCTATGCTACACAATATGATCCTGTGGAAACAGCTGCAGCAGAAAAAGCATGGGGCAGGCCCACACAGCTCCCCACCAATGCCAAGGCCTGCAGAGGCACAGAGTGACCTGGAGGAGGAAGAACCTGAGCCTGCTCCAGTAGGCAGAAGGAGGCGTGCGCAGTATCCCCTGGCTTTGGCAAAGAGGTAACGCATAGCATATGCACTGACACAGTAGGGTCCCAGGAAATGACACCTCTCTCTGACTCGCACATACAGTAAAAGGGATGCTGCCCCCATAGTGTCTTTTTTAGGAAAGGCTCAAAAGTCAAACCCACCTCCGTAAACAGCACAATTAACAAAAAAACTGAGGGTTATGCTACTCAGTTCCAGGAGTTTAAATCTCAAAATGCACGCGCTCGAAGCACTCCTCAATATGGAGAACATCGACATCTGTGCAGTAACTGAAACCTGGTTCAAGGCTCCAGAGAGCACCCCAGCACTATCGGGCTACAACTCGTACCACATGTTTCAGCCACAGAACATGGACCGAAACATAAAAGGAGGGGGTATATCCATATTCATCAAGGATACCTACACCTCCAGGTTAGTGGTGCAGCATGATACCTCTAAGATCATCCATGTGCAACTAACATTGGGCAAATCTGCAAGGCAAATTGTGGCCTGCTACAGATCATCCTCCATGACCCAAGAACCACCATGCCACCTTTCTGGAGACACTGGAAAACATGAAGGTCCTACCAAACACCCTGATATTGGGCAATTTCAATTACCCTACAATTAACTGGGAAAACTACTAGAGTACAAACTCCCAGGCTCAGCGCTTCCTGGAATTCATCAACTCATATGCCCTGGATCAGCTGGTAAACTCCCCTGTCAGAGGTGAAAACATATTGGACCTGGTCATCACAAACATGGGCGGCAGATGTTCCACACCGGAGGTCAACCAGTCACTGGTTAGATCCGACCATAAACTAATCACTCTGGATGTCCACACACCATCACCATCCCCAACTAAGGAAACCACAGTAAAAACTTTTCTAAAGCAAACTTCACCTTACTTAAGACAGAGGCGGTAAGTTTCACAGCCCCCACGCTAAAGGATAATGCTGCCCAAGATGCAGAAACCTTTACAAAAGCACTCTATGAGCACCTACAAGGATGCAAGGATCATGCCATCCCTAGCAAAACCAAGACTCATGCCTCTAATAGAAGGAAACCAGTCTGGTGGACCCCTGCCATAAACAGGTTATACAATAGGAGGAGGAGGAAACTAGGTCAGAAAAAAAGCAAATCCCAATAAGGAAAGACATCCCTGATCATTATCAGTAAGAAAATAAGGTCCTTCATAAAATCATCCAAGGCTAACTTCAAAAGAAAAATAGCCGAGGACTGAAAAGATAACCACAAAGCCTTCTTTAGCTATATTAAGAATCTAAGTGGCATATCGCAGATATGCATTGAACTAGTGCAAAATAGCACAAAATATACTGAACCTACTGATATTGCCAACATTCTGGCAGATTCAGTACAAACTCCTCCTCTCACCCCCAAAAGGTCCCACAACAATACTGGAAAAGTGTAGTGTCCCAGAAATCACAGATGCACAGGTGAAAATAGCCCTTTCAAAAGCCAAAAACACAGGGTCAATGGAGCTAGATGGTGTCCCAGGCTGCGTCTTGCACAAACTACAGAATGAACTAACCCCCCCACCTAAACACGGTGTTCAACCTCAGCTCCTCCACAGGCTACATGCCCATAGAATGATGCACAACGGTTATTCCACTCCACAAAGGAGGGGCCACAACTGACCCTGGTAACTATCGCCCCATAAGCCTAACTAGCCTGGTCTGCAAGGATATGGAGCGCATCATCATGGAACTCATTCACAAAGACATATGGAACCTCCAAACACTTGACCCGACCCAGTTCAGCTTTAAGGGCAGATCATGCCTACTAAACCTGGTTGACTTCTTCGAGACAGTCACCAAGGTCATAGACGAGGGAAAGGTGGTTCATACAGCCTAACTTGACCTCGCCAAGGCTTTCAACACCATTCCCCACTCTGGTATTACAGAAAAACTCACCAGCCTGAACATAAACACCTATGTCACGAGATGGGTTGCCAACTGGCTTACAGACAGAACTCACACGGTAAGAATAGCAAGCTCCAGGTCCGACTCTAAACCAGTCACAAGTGGTGTCCCACAAGGCTCGGTCCTGGCACTCCTACTGTTTGGCATATACTTAGAAGTACAGGCAAACACAGGAGGACTATGGATAACCAAGTTCACCGATGACTGCAAACTGGGAGCCATATTTGACACTCTGGCTGACACGGACATCCTCCAAAAGGGCCTTACTGAAATGGACACCTGGTGTCAAAGTCATGGCCTGAAGTTAAATGCCAAAAAATGCACAGTCATCCCGTTTGTGAAAAACAAAACACCCACGAATTACCACATAGGTGGCAGCCCCCTTAATATAGAAGGGGTAATAAGAGATCTGGGGACACAGGTAAATAGTAATATCTCCTTTGACAATCACATTGCCAAAGTAGTTAGGAAATCCTTCTATGTGGCCCATCTAATTACTAAAGGGTTCGCATCTAGAAATAAAGAGGTTATAGTGCCCCTCTACTCGTCACTCATCAGACCCATCATAGAGTACAATGCCCCATTTGGGATGTACCTCATAAGACACTTCCAACAGCTGGAGAGACCACAAAAGTATGTCACCAAGAGGATTACTGGCCTCAAACATATGCCCTATGCAGCCCAACTGAAAAAACTCCGACTGTACTCAGTGGCATATCGCTTACGCAGAGGTGATCTCTGCCTGACTTACAAAGCCATGTCCAACTCAGAATGGATGGACATGCTCACCTAAAGAAATCCAAGTCACTGCGAGCCATGCGCTCTAGTGAGCTAAACCTCACCACAACAATAAATAGAACATGCTGGAGGGATAGATTCCTGTCACAGAGACTCCCCATGCTTTGGAACAAAATTCCAAACTGCATTAGGCAGAGCCCCTCACTAACACTCAAGAGAAACCTTGACGAGTGGATGTGTAACAGAAAATACACCCCTGGGATCACTTCATTGGCTCTGCTTGACAGAGGATTAGTTAATTAATCAATGGGGTGGAAAAGCCGACACACTCTGGCTAGGCTTATAAATGCCCTTGGGCAGATAGTGCAGTACCTACCTATGAACCAAACATGACACCACCTGTGCTCAACCATGTATAGAGGGTGTACTATGTGCAT
The DNA here is from genome assembly GCF_019279795.1 of Protopterus annectens. Classification (NCBI taxonomy): domain Eukaryota; kingdom Metazoa; phylum Chordata; order Ceratodontiformes; family Protopteridae; genus Protopterus; species Protopterus annectens. The sequence goes on along the minus strand of NC_056745.1, from coordinate 2,581,753 downwards.
CCAACATAGGCAGCCCTCCAGCACCATCCGCAAGTCTGGCACACCCACACGGTAAGTCAATCAACCTACCAATTGCCAAGTGGAGTAGAATGTGTTGTTACCTGTAGCTATGGTATGGATGTGAGCATGCAAAGGAATTGGGTGGCTGAATGTTACAGCAGCAGACAGTAGGCACCCATACTGGCACCCTGACGTGCAACAAATACTGGAGTCACCATAGTAGCCAGTACTACACAGGGTGACAAAACCCACTACAGGAAATGTGCTGAGTGACATGTGTGTCCATATGACCCACACATGCCAGTCAGGATGGTTCACATACTCAACAACTGTCACAGCCAGCAGGACAGGTATAGACAAACCCAAACAGGGGCTGTGCCATGGCCCCAGAATGATGGCTATGGTTAACCCCACCCCCAGGCCTACACAGACAGATCACAGCAGGGTAGGCAGTGGGATGTTAGTTCTGAAGGGTAGGAAGTCAGACAATAATATGTAGGGCAACCAAAGTCACGATCTGTAGTACACTGTTGTGCCTCTAGTCAGCATGATAGTTAGCAATACAGAATGAAAGGGAGTACATGACATACCAGTACAGTCACAGCAAATGTGTACAAGTGTCACTTGTGCCCCCCCCATACTACATAGCAATGTAATAACAGTCAGGTGTGCCCCCCAACCCTTTGTAGAAATGTAGAAATAGTCAGGTGTGCCCCCCATCCTACATAGTAATGTAATAACAGTCAGGTGTGTCCCCCCACTCCTGTGTATAAATGCAGAAACAGTCAGGCGTGCCCCCCCCCGCTATGCAGAAATGTAGTAACAATCAAAGCCGACTGATCGATGGATATCCTGCAGAACACAGCATGCTACCTGTCGGTGTACAACACAAAGGTTAGCACTGCAGCACAAACTACCTGGACACGATCCACACATCCACTACAGATGGCCATACTGGGCAGCTCACACACAAACACATGAAGGCCATAACTGCAAACACCAGTGAACCAGACATATCTGGCAGTTGCAGATGTTACTGCAGACACTCGTCAGTATGCACCACTCATGTCTTGCACACACAATGGATAGAAATACAGACATATATGTCAGGGCGACACACTATAATAAGCCAAAGGTAGATGTACATAAAGGTGTGGAAGAGGGTGACTGTGACAAGGAGCCATCCATGCCTGTCCCACCTAGCACACAGCCAAAGGGCCCCAAACAAGAGGTGCACGTGGCACTCACTGCAGATACTAGCCACCAGTATCTGTCAGCATTACAGACTATGTGGTGCATATGCCAGCTGTGCAACATGACTGTACAAGGAAGTAGTCATCTAGCAGCTGTATACACATATCCATGACATATGACCCAGTGTGTGCCCACATGTATCGTGTCAACCCGTACATGAATGGGTTATGGCCCATGCATACACTGCCTTCCCCATAGCCCTACTATGACAAGCCTGCTGAGGTAATCCAATGTGAAATACACCTGTGGGAGAGTTGTAGCCCAGTAATATCCATGGCACGTCCCATAACTGTGTACTGCTGTAGTATGATAAACTAGTTAGGAAGGTGTTCTAATCCCAGACGTGGCAACTGTACGTGTGTGTGTGTGTGTGTGTGTGTGTGTGTGTGTGCATGCGTGTTTGTCTGTCTCTGCCTGTGTAGACAGCAATGCTTTTTAGGGTACTCACACTCCTTACAATTCATATACTCAGCTTTGGCAAGGCTGCTGATGTCACCCACCTAGAAATACACCTCTGGGAAGGTTGTAGCCCAGTAATCTCCATTGCGCGTCCTGTAACTGCATACTGCTGGATTGCGATTTAGAACTGTGGTAGGGTTCCATCCCCACCCATGGCAGTTTTGGATGTTTTGTGTGTGTTTCAATGTCTGTATATGGAGTAATGCATTATAGGCTAGTCACACTCAGTACATTTCAAATGGGACTACTTTGGCAATCCTGCTGATGTCATTCAGTGTGAAATACAGCTTTGGGGAAGGGGTTATCTAGTAATTGCAGTGGTGCGTCCTATAACAGCTCCATGCTGTAGTGTGATATAGATCTCTGTCAGGGGTTCTAAACTCACACATGTCAGCTGTGGATGTTTTGTGTGTGTCTCACTGTCTGTGTACGGAGTGATGCATTTTAGGCTAGTCACCCACAGTACATTTCAAATGACCTACTTTGGCATTGTGAAATACACCTTTGGGGAAGGAGTACTTCAGTAATGTGCATGGCATGTACTATAACTGAGTAGTGCTGTAGTGTAATAAACTAGTTAGGTAGGGGTTCTACTCTGAAACATGACAGGTGTGTGTGTGTGTGTGTGTGTGTGTGTGTGTGTGTGTGTGTGTTTGTAACTCGTATCCTGTGTAGAGATGGTTGTGAGTGTGTGACACCTGTGGCCAATGTGGAGCAGGTTTTGCATATTTCTTATATGGTGGCCCTACTATACATCACAATGTCCACCGTACAGGGATAACAGATGTGAAATAGCTGAGAGGCTAGGGTGCAAAGCCATACCCATACATGTGACATCAAGGCCAGGCAATCACAGTTAGCAACCCCAGTATTACCCAGAGAACACACTCAACCCATGTCTCATACACACACACATGCCTAGGCAACAGTCAATATGTGGGTAGTACACTGCATATTAGCCACTGTTAGTAACTATGGAGTGATAGCAGTGGGCTACAGAGGGCACCCTTGTCCATCTGTCCAATATGCACATACATGCTGACAGTGCACATCCCCCATGTTCCCCAATGGAGACCTGCACCACTTGTGACCCACAATGGACATACCATGCCTGACAACATGCCTTGTATAAACAGATGCCACTGACACCAGGGAATGAAGTTAGCATGCTATCAATGTAGGTGCAGAGTAAACCTGCTGCCCATTACCAGTCCCCGCCACAGGTGGGCAAGACTGGGACATATGATGATAATCTGTGTTCACAACATGGGCCAGACACCCCATGTACAGTTCCACATGTCACTGTACATGCATGTGCGAAGTGCGCACATCCCAAACACAGTCCATGTCATGGACTAAGGAACACATACATGGTAAGCGATGCACAGCATTGGCCACACACAACAGTCAATCAGGTGACTGGATGGGTGATACAATACCCACCTGTGTGGGTAAATGTGGACACTGCAGCCCTGAGACACAATGCAGATCATTGTCATGTGGCCTGATGCCATGGTATTTCCATCGCCTACCCTTGTATAGCCTGCTGCCACAGTCGACCACCACACACCCATGCATGTCAGTACTGGCACCCTGTGTGTTTGTCTGTGTGTTGTATGGTGCATATGTTCACATCCACACTCACAACCCCCATGGGCATACTGAAGCATGCAGTCTGATGTCAGACACCTCCTCAAACCCTTTGCCCATACAACCTCCGTATGACCCGTGTGGTGCATGTGATATCTGCACAGTGATGTGTTGTGGCAATCCTGCTACTGATGAGTTGTACTCCTGGCCCTGCCAAGTGTGTCGATGTGTGTGTGTTCATGTGACAGTGTGGCTGTGTTGACACTGGCACCTGTTCATGTGAACAGGCACGTGTACGTCACATTATCGTATAGCTACTGTTCCCTGTTACAGATGTCATTCACCATCACATATATGTTCTGAGGGTTCCACAACAGGTAACCCATGTGGAGCATACAATAACTGCAGCTAACTGTGATAGCACTACATAGTTGTCATAGGTTCATAGGTTCATACTAGGCTATCTGCCCTAGGGCATTTATAAGCCTAGCCAGAGTTGTGTGGCTTTCACCACCCCTTAGGTTGAAGAATACTATACCCATTATTTTGCCGTGCCTCTGTCCAGCAGTGATACAGAGATGATCCCCGAGGTAAACCTACAATCTCCCATCCACTGGTCAAGATTCCTCTTGAACAGAGCCACGAGGTGCTCTGTTTCACATGGACCGGGATTCTGTTCCACAGCATAGGGAGTCTCTGGGTGATGAATCTGTCCCTCCAGCATGTCCTATTTATATCCGTGTTGAGGTTTAAGTCTCTTGCTCTTGTGGCTCTGGTGGATTTGGATTTTTTGAGGTGGAGCATGTCCATTAATTCCAGGTTGGACATGGCCTTGTATGTCAGGCACAGGTCACCTCTGAGCAGACGGTATGCGACTGAATAGAACTGGAGTTTCTTCAGTCGGGCAGCATATGGCATATTTTGAGCCTTTATCCTTTTGGTGAGGAACTTTTGGGGTCTTTCCAATTGCTGCAGGTGTCGGGTAAGATACATTCGAATGGGGCATTGTACTCAATCATTGGTCTGATAAGTGAAGAGTACAGGGGAACAATGACCTCCCTTGATCTGGATGTGAATCCCTTCATAATCAGGTGGGCAATGTAGAAGGTCCTCCTAACCACTTTGGCAATGTGAGTGTCAAAAGAAAGGTTACTGTCAACTTGGGTCCCCAGGTCCCTGATAACCTCTTCTGTGCTTAATGGATTGCCACCTATGTGGTAACTTGGGGTTACCTTGTTTTACCAAAGGGTATGACTATACATTTTTGGCGTTTAGCTTAAGGCCATGGCTCTGGCACCAGTTATCCGTTTCTATGAGACCTCTGAAGGATATCTGTGTCTGATGGATTTTCAACTATGGCGCCCAGTTTGCAGTCATCTGCAAACTTTGTCAGCCACAATCCTCCTATGTTTGCCTGCACTTCTGAAAAGTAGATGCCGAACAAGATGGGGCCCAGGACTGAGCCCTGTGGGACACCGCTTGTGACCGCTTGAGTCTGACATGGCACCAGCAGCTCTAACCCTGTGGGTTCTGTCCTTGAGCCAGTTTGCAACCCATCTTGTGACATATGGGTTTACATTTAAGCTGGTGAGCTTTTCTATGATACCCGAGTGGGGTATTGTGTCGACAGCTTTTGCAAGGTCAAGGTAGGCTGTGTGAACTGCCTTACCCTCATCAATGGCCTTGGTGACTGTTTCGAAAAAGTCGACCAAGTTCAAGAGGCATGATCTGCCCTTGACAAAGCCGAATTAGGTAGAATCCAATGTCTGTAGGTCCCCTATGTCTTTATTTATGAGTTCCATTATGATCCTCTCCATAGCTTTGCAGACCAGGCTTGTTAAGCTTATGGGGCGGTAATTACCAGGGTCCGTAGAAGCACCGCCTTTGTGGAGTGGGACCACAGTTGCCGCCACTCTTTGAGTGCGTATCCTGTGGTAAGGCTAAGATTAAACAGCAGCCTTATGTGTGGGTTTAGTTCCTCATTGAGTTCGTGTAGCACACAGCCGGGGACACCATCCGGTCCCATTGATGCTGTGTTTTTAGCTTTAGAGAGAGCAGCTCTCACCTGGGCATTTGAGATGATTGGGAGGCTACACTCTGCTAGGACAGATATTTCTCCTTTTGGGGGGGGAGGGAGGGGAGAAATTTTCACTGAACCTGTCTGCCAGTATGTTTGCAATGTCAGTGGGTTCAGTGATTTTTGTATCATTTTGGACTAATTCTGAGCATATCTGGGGGTTTCCACCCAGATTTCTAACATAGCTAAAGAAGGCCTTATGATTGTCTTTTGAGCCCTTGGCGATTTTTCTCTCAAAGTTGGCCTTGGATGATTTTATGAGTGATCGTAGATTTTACTAGTATTGATCAGAGATGTCTTCCCTTTTAGGGATTTTGCTCTATCTTGTAGTAGCTTCCTCCTCTTGTTGTAAAGTTTGTTTATGGCTGGGGTCCACCAGATCGGGCGCTTGCCTTTGGTGGAAAGGGTCTTGATTTTATTTGGGATTGCTTGATCCATGCAATCCTGGAGGTGCTCGTAGGAAGCATTTGTAAGGGATTCAGCAGCATGGGTTGTGGTTTCCAATGGCTCAGGGGCCTTGAAGGATACCACACCAGTCTTAAGAAGTGTGAAGTTGGCTTTTGAGAAGTTCTTCACTGTGGTCTTTTGTTGGGGTGGGGGGTGGGATGTGGATCTCCAGTGAGATTAGTTTATGGTCTGATCTCACCAATGAGGGATATACTTCCGGTGTGGAGCATTTTGTCCCCATGTTTGTGATGATCAGGTCTAGTATATTTTCACCTCTTGTGGGAATGGTGACAAGTTGTTCCATAGCATTTGAGTTTATGAACTCCAGGAATCTTTGGGCTAGGGTATTGGGGCTTGAGTAATGTTCCCAGTCTATGTTTGGGTAGTTGAAGTCACCCAATATGATGGTGTCTGGAGAGACATTAATACTCTCCAGTGTCTTCAGGAAGGCTGTGTGGGGTTCCTGAGTTTGAGAGTGTGGCCTGTAACATGCTACAAACTGTAGAGCAGTTTTGCCTATGGTTAATTGCACCTGAATGGTCTCTGATGCTTCGTGAGTTGCCACCAGCCTGGAGGTATAGGTATCCTTGATGCATATGGATACACCCCCTCCTTTTGTGGTACGGTCCAGGTTTTGGGGCCGGAACGCATGATATGAGGTAAAACCTGATAGTGCCGGGGTGCTCTCAGGAGCCTTGAACCAGGTTTCAGTCACAGCACAGACATCGATGTTCTCCATACTGAGGAGGGCTTCGAGGGCGTGCATCTTGAGATTTAGACTTCTGGCATTGAGCAGCATTACCCTTAGTTTTTTTCCATTATTGTTTTCTAGGGCGGTGGGTTTAGAATTTGAGCCTTGTCTAAAAAAGGCACTATGGGGGTGGCAAGAGCCTTTGCCAATATCCGGAAACCCAGGGGTGACAGGTGCAAGCCGTCCCTTGTGAAGCAGTGTGGCTTGTCAAGCATGTCATTCCAGGCAGACAGACATTGGATCCCCTTAGAATGACACCAGAAATTATGCCAATTATTAAAACTGATCATTTTGTCTCTGTATTGTGGCATTATTCCTGGTGAAGGTAGGATACTGCTCAGGGTCAGGGTCATACCAGACTGGGCTACATAATCTGAGAGCTCCTTTATGTCTCTTTTCATGTAGTCCAGGGAGGTACGTCTCAGGTCATTCACACCGGCATGGACAATGACTGAGTCATACTTGTACTTGCTGTGGAGTGACCTGAGTGTGCTTGTGTTATGTGGCGGATTCTAGCGCCCGACAGGCAGCTTAATGTGACCCTCTCCTTGCTCAGTCTGGTGAGTGGGACGTCAGTGTGTCTGACTATGGAGTCACCTATGACAAGTGTGTCTGGCATTGTGTTTGGCCTTAAGGGCTGTGACTGATTTGCACACTGACTGTGTGATCTATGTGTTGCTTGTGTTATGTCATGAGGTGGCAGTTGTTTGGGTGTCTGCTTTGGAGGCCTCTGCTGTTTTGGTAGATTTTTGATCAGTGCCTCCGAGTATGTCTTTGTGTGTTTATGTGTTTGATTTGTAGTTGTGATAGTTCTATGTGAGACTGGGTTTATGGTGTGTGTGGTTACCTTCTCCTTCTGTCTGTTTTTGCCAGTCCTGAGTTGAGAGAGCTCAGCCTCCAGTTTGGCTATATAGTTGCATCTCTCGCATGTATTTGTGTTTTGTGGGAGGAGGAGAGGGTTGTCTGTGTACATGAGGCAATTGTAACATTGCCTCAATATTCCCAGATTCACCAGCTGAGCAGGAGAGGACGCTAGCAACTGTCCCTTTGACATGCTAGAAGAAATGAAAAAGTTTGCTGTGTAACGGAGTCAAAAAGGACCTATAGGGAAGTGGGTACTCAAGGGGGTTTTAAGCTAGTGAAGTACTTTGTATAATATAGAAGTGCTTTACCTGACTAAAAAATGCTTTAGGAACAAGTGCTGAGCTTTACAGATAGAGAATAGACTGTTTAGATTACAAGTAGAGCAGTTCTAAGGGAAAAAATGAAGAGCAGACTTTACAGAGCCAGAAATAGTTTAACCGGCGCTGCCCGATGGTGCTCTAGTGGCAACTCCGCGCTAAATGCAGAAAAGGCAATAAGTCAGTAGTACAGGCTAGCACACAGGCTCAGTCAGGGGTTTAATACCCTGTGCTGGTAGGTGTGCAACACAAACAAGCTGCAGTTTTACTCTCCCACCCCTCCCTGATATATCTTTGCCTCTGTCTGCCTCTCCCACTCCCTCTCTGGTGGATGTGGAGACATACACCTGCTTTGCTTAGGCAGCAGCATGTGTATTTTAAGTGATGCTCATGATCAGCTGATGGCCTCTGCATGAATTGCAGCTCTCCCCTAGCTGACTGCATGTGGAACAGTTGTGGTAACATTCCCATAGCCAATTGCATGTAAACACACTCCAATATCTAGGAATATCATGTTGGTGTTGGCCCTTATCAGCCACTGTGAGCAGGAACTAGATCTGTTGGTTGGCAAACAGCATTTGAGATGGATAGGGAAATTACTTCTAACAACATACACTGTGGAAACAGGTCAACACACAGGAGGGGGATGTGCCTGACCTGACTACAGACTGTAAGTGCTGGTATACTGTATGTGAAATATTGTTGGTTTAACAGTGTGTGTGTTGATATGACTTTTCTACATGTCTCCATACCTGCCATGTCAGTTCCATGTTTATGTGGAATCCCCATCTGCAGGGTCAGCTGCAGACAGGGCAGTGTGTTGTGCCTTTGGTTTCATGTGTTACCAAGGGAGCATCTATCTGTGGACTACAGATGGTAGTGTGAGGATTGCAGTCTGTAGATGGTGAAAGCTTCTCATCCCTCATAGGACATACGGTGCCACAAACCCTGTTACAGCTGTAAATGTATGAAGTTATCACAGCAACATGTCATTATTGGCCCTGTGTATGAGCTGCCAGCCACAACTCTGGCAACCTGTGTACATATGTCTCCATGAAGTGGTGCATATGTGCTGTACACCATAATTAGTGTCATCATATCTGCTAACAAGCCAGTGAGATATCAGACAGCTTCACATGTTATGTACAGTACGGGGTTATATTTGATGACATAACCTGGATATTCTGTGGATGTTTGTACAGTCCTTCCTATATGTGGGCATCAGTGTTACAGACAGCAGGTAGCAATACCTCTTACAGGAGAACTGGCATACTCAGGGCAGCTACATATTTGTAGGAGGTTCAGGAACAACAGACCAGAGTGTGTGTACATACTACTTTACCTTGGAATGCAGTTTGTCTGCATGACTCTCAACTGTGGGCCTATCCTCTTGGTGGCCAGAGGTGTGCCTATCATGTGTTGTCTGTTCACCACACAGGTCCTGTGTCAGATATTCCACTGGCAGTGTGTGTGTTGAGTGCTATCAGTAAATGACCTACATATCAAGCTTTGCACATATGACATGCTGTGGGGGGATGTTCCATAGTGGGCTGAGAGTATATCACACTGCCATTGCTGCCATCAGTCCACTTCTGTTGTATCCCCCACACATATGGTGGGGCTGGGGCCATATATGTGTGGGCATCACCTACACAATACATGAGTGCTCTAATGCACTCCAGTGCCCAGTGCATGTAACAGTGGTATATGGCCCTGTATTACCTAGGCTGTTAAATATGTGGGGGTATCAGGGGTGAGCTGCCTTAAGGTATCTGGATGTAAAGTGCCGTATACTCCACCTATATTTACATTACTTACATATATTGGGTTACTGCAAGCCTACTGCCTCTTGCCAGACAGACTGTTGTGTTTGTCAGTGTGCATTTGATGGTGTCAGTTATGCCTTGTTATGTCACAGCTACAACCCATTTGTTCACATGATGTCTTTACCACCTACTGATGTTGTACAGAGTGTAGATAGAGACTGCTGAACTACAAACCTGCATTACATACTGTTGATTATTTGGTATCCCGTGGCCCAGTCTGCCCTCACTATTGTACAATTTGAAGGGCTTGCTCTGGAGAGCAACAGTTGCGAACCTTTCCAGTCTACTGTAGTAGTATAACTGTTGCACGGTTGCATTCCTCTGTTTATATGGATGTCAGTGTCTGAACATGGCATATAGAACTGTAATAGTACACAATGAAAGGTAGTCCATTTCTGCAAACCTGTGTGTGGTGTTTTCCCTACGACCTCTCTGTGGGTATATGTTGCAGGCAACGATTTTCATTTGTATGGGTGGCACATACAGTGTCCAGCTGTTCAGGTGTTAACTCTACGCATAGTGGCTGTTTCATATTGTGTGCACCTTCTACATATGTATCTTACTGTACATATATCTGCATGTATGTGTGGTCACATGTATATCCGTATATATGTGTACATATGTATATATGTATCTGCACATCTGTGTCTGTATATCTGTATCCTAGGGATGTTGATGGCTTCCACATTTTACATTACCTATGGGAGGCAGACTGTACTGCATGATACGTCACCAATACCAGCCTGACATCATGCAGGTGGGATGTAGTACTGTTAACTTCCTGGAGCTGGTATGTATAGTTGGGGAAAGGGTGCAGCACTTTTTGTTTTATTTTCTTCTTTTAAAGGAAACTGGGTGGGGGGCTTCACCCCCCACACCACCCCAATGTGGGGGGCTGTGCCCCCACACACCCCTAACTATAAATACCAACTCCAGGGTCGCACGACATTCGGGAGGGGGACAAATCCCTGTTATTTGCCTTGAATACTGGTTTTCGATAAAATGGGTTTAGGTCAAATGGTCTTTCGATCAAATGAAGTAGACCCATATATATGTATATATATATATATATATATATATATATATATATATATATATATAGATAGATAGATATAGATATGTTGTATCAATTTAGATATTAATATATTTACACACAGATACATCTAGATGATGGTATAGATTCTCTGACTGGACTGGATGACGTTTCAGATATTGCCCTGACGTTATAAAGTTGTATTGGCTTACTGTTAAACCATTGTAGCTGTGTTGAGGAGGGTCCTGGAGTCAAGAACTGCATGTGCTGGATACTGCATTGCACAGGATATCTGTTACAGCTGTGGGGGGGGGGGACATAGTCATCACTAGGTATCCCTCATGTGAGCCCCCACCCCCATTAACTGTGCATAAGGTCAGTTATTTTGTGGTGGAGGTTCTGGTTGTTGTTCCTATTTGGTAATGCAATTCATATATATATATATATATATATATATATATATATATATATATATATATATATATATATATATATATATATATACACACATACACACATATATATATAGATATATATATATATATATATATATATATATATAGATATATATATATATAGATATATATATATATATATATACCACTGATGTGATATGATGTATGTGTGAGTCATACATTTATATGTACCTGTGTATCTCTCTACATATACAGATCTACAACTGTCCCTATGTCCATGCATGATTGGCTCACAATATTGGCCTGTCCCACATTTGTTTGTGTCTTTCGGCTTTTCCCGGTTAGAGGTCGCCACAGCAGAACTCCCGTCCGCTAATGATTGGCAGTTGATTTTTACATACCAGCTTGCCAGGCCTGATGCACAACCTTCAACGAAGGTACGCCCATTCACGCATGTCTCCACGCAGAAGACACTCTAGCTGAGAATCGAACCGGACAGCATCTTATTGTGAGGCGACAACGCTACCGCAGCACCACCACCACGGTCTTCATCTGGCCAATTGATGTGGATGATGTCAGGCATGTGGTCAGTCAGAAATGACAATACAATACAGTTTCAGACATCCTGTTGTTCAGATTATGTGTATTACAACAGATCACTGTTTAACTAGCAAGGTTTTAAATGTATAAGAACAATATTTCACATATCCCAATTTGTACTCCACTTTTGTCGCACTGTGTCCAGAATGTTTGCATTAAGAGGTTGAGTGTTATGATATTAGTACAATTCCCCTTATGCAGACTGACTGTGCTGCATGATAAGTTGGGGAATACTTGGGATTTATGTATATCTGACATGGTGTAGTGCTAATTCACTATGACTGTGGTATGCAGGGTCCTGGGTTGGGGCCCTGCAGTGGCTGTCAATTGTGTTGTTGGGTTGAACAAGGGCAGTGGGATACAGGGTGATTAAGGCACTTGTAAGCAGTTGTAGGTGTGTTTGCGTGACGGTAAGAGTTACCAACTGCAGGTAACATCCAGTTACATATAACCAAAAATACACCGAGGTACCACACAATAGCGTCTTTAATAACACAAAAAATAAATAAGAACAGTGGTAAGCGCTTTCGCAAAATTAATTGCTTCATCAGACAAGAAAATAAAACACTCCATTGCTTATATACAGATGGAACCATTGACTCAATCACTGATGTCATAGGTCAATTAAGGCATTAAAGCTATATAAAACTTATAAATGTAGAAAAGGCTACATATGGAGAAAACTGCATATAAAAGGCACATATAAAATACTGCATGTAAATGCATATAAAAACTACATATAAAAACTGCATACAAAAACTATATACAAAACTGTTGGTAAAAGACCTAAGTAATGTGCATAGATATAAACTCCATAAATACTGTAGCTATGAAAAACATAGATAAAAATAAAAGGCTAAAAATCTGGATCTAGTCATAAAATCTATCTACAATGTGTATTTATAACTAAAAGTAGTCTATGTCTCTAAAACATGAATAAATATAAGTGTAATGGGTGTATGAGGTACCTAAAATTAAACATGTTTGAGGCATCTCGCTTTCAAGAAAGGAACCAAGGAAGTAGAGCCATTAAGGCCTGGATATTTATCTGCATTCAATTTAATGATCCATCTCTGTTCACAGCTTTCAGTAAAATTTTCTATATCCCCTCCTCTAATGTTTTTGTGTATGCGCTGTAGCACAAAAAACTTAAAAGAATGTGAATTATCTGTATTAATAATATGCTGGGCGAGTGCATTAGTGGGTTTCTTATTTATGACGTCACGAAGATGTTCTAGAATTCTGTCTTTAAGAAATCTATTCGTTTTACCCACATAAAACACCAGACATTTCTGACAAAAACAATAATAGACAACATCAGTGCTCTTGCAATCAGCATAAGTATTAAGCTGTAACTGAAAATGCTTGGTGGGGTGGACATAGGTATTAATACTGTAAATATAGGGGCAGGCACTGCATGTCCTGCAAGGAAAAGTGCCCTGACGTGAAGAAGGGATGACTTTCTTAGGCACATCCTTGTTACATAACTGTTTCTTGAGTGACATATTGTTCTTGAAACTGAATAGTGGATCTTTACAGGTGATAACCTGCAACTGTGGTACCTCTTGTAATAGGTGCCAATATTTCTTAATTATGTCAACATATTGGTTGACGTCACTCGCAAACTGTAACACTACTCTAAATTCATTATGTGGCCTAGAGTTAATGTTAGATGGATTATTACATAGAACTACCTCGTTGTTGTTAAAATAAGGTCTACATTTAGATGATCTCATATACCATATGCATCAGATATAGTTTTATCAATTTCATCAGGTTGGTATCCTCTAGCTATAAACTCAACTTTTAAATTATTTAATGCTAGTAATGCATCCTCATCATCATCATGTAATCTTAATGTCCTATAAACTTGCCCTTTTAATATATTTCTCGGGATGTGCCTGGGATGCATACTAGTTTTGTGTAGGTATGTGCTCTTTCTGGTTGGTTTGTGGAAGATTCTACTCTTGAAGCAGTTAAATTCACCTTTAGCTAGATGTACATCAAGAAAATCACCTTTAGCTAGATGTACATCAAGAAAATCAATCTCAGCTGCAGATAGCCGGTATATGAACTTTAAAAAGTCAGTGGTGGTATGCACATAATTAACAAAGGATGCAAAATCTAAACCATTGCCATTCCATAAAATAAAAACATCATCCATAAAATGTACATACCATAACACGATGTAAGAAGGGGTTGAAACCGGAGAGTATATGTGTTTCTTCCCAGCAGACTAGCGCAAGGTTGGCGTAGCTATTTGCACAAGGAGTGCCCATAGCCACGCCAACCTGTTGCAGGAAAAATTTCTCTTCAAACATAACAACATTATTCTCTAATATAATTTCTAAGAGACTGCATATAAGTTGTATCTTACTATTTGAAAAACATCTATTTGTTGACAGGAAATTTCTAACCATTTCAATACCCCAAGTATTAGGGATACTGGTAAATAATGACTCAATGTCCATTGTAACTAATACAAAATCAGTGTCATTGGTAATAGTGTCCATCCTGTTATGTAACCTTTCAAGGAACATTTTAGTATCTCTTAGAATGGTATGACAATTCTCTAATAATCCATGTATTGTGCCTTCAACAAAGATGGATAAGGGTTCGGTGCACCACCCAGCCCCTGACACTATGGGACGCATTGGTGGTGAGACCAGGTCTTTATGTACCTTTGGTAAACCATAAATTATAGGTATGGTGGGTTTGAGAACATTAAAATACTTAAATAATGGTTTGTCTATCAATCCAGTAATAAGAAGATCAAACATAAGAAAAGACACTTTATCAATAATAGCATTGACCATAATTTTAGAGACGCCGCAGGTGTGACATTCTGTGCATGAAGCATGTCCACACGCCTCCATGGCGTGCACCGTTTTTCATTATTCTCTTCAGTATTATGCAAGACTACTGTTCTCACAGTATGACTGGACAGGCACTGTTCTTTGATACACATAGACTGCTCAGAATACTGTGATTGAGCAATGTACACGTTTGCTGGTATTAATCTACATACTTACATACATTTTCTATACTGTTGAATGACTGTGCTGGAAGATATGTTTGTGATGATGGCAGCTGAATGTGTATCTGCCATGGCTTAGTGGTAACTCACTTAGACTACAGTGTGCAGGGTCGGGGGGGTTGCAACCTGGGAGTGCAGATTATTTTGTTACTGGGCACGATGACAGCTGTTTGCTACAGAGTGACTAAAACACTGTAGAGCAATTGTAGGTCGGTATGCACTGGTTTGCGCGAGGCTCAGCATTGCTGACCTCTGGTTATGGCATCTTACACTGAGTTAGCTTCTACATTGCTTAACCAGTGTGGGCATTGCTTTCCACTGCCCAAACAGGCTTCAACCTGGTTGCTCTCACATACCCCCACGCTACTTCATGTATTTAGTTTACATTTGTTGACCGGGACAATCCGACTGGATGCTTGTCCATTTTCAGCAGTGGACCGGGGAGTAGAGCTCCACAGTAAACCCCAGCTACGCATTACAAGTTATACTGAGGTGTTCACATTCATAGAGAGTAACAGACTTAACATAGCTATGTACCGCATTCTTCATGCTTAGTTTACATTAACATGTCAGTATTATACATGCTTAGGTCACATTTACATGTCAGGTATAACTGTTGACAAAGGTCAGTTTAAGGTGAAGTTGGATTCCAGTTTAACAATTCTGGATAGGTTACACTCAGGTATTCAGGTTAGGTTTACTTATACCATACCTGTGTGGTAGAGTAGAAGAGAATAGTGAAGGGATAGGTTACACTCAGGTATTCGGATAGGTTTAGTTATTCCATACCTGTGTGGTAGAGTAGAAGAGAATAGTGAAGGGATAGGTTACACTCAGGTATTCGGGTTAGGTTTAGTTATGCCATACCTGTGTGGTAGAGTAGAAGAGAATAGTGAAGGGATAGGTTACACTCAGGTATTCGGGTTAGGTTTAGTTATACCATACCTGTGTGGTAGAGTAGAAGAGAATAGTGAAGAGATAGGTTACACTCAGGTATTCGGGTTAGGTTTAGTTATACCATACCTGTGTGGTAGAGTAGAAGAGAATAGTGAAGGGATAGGTTACACTCAGGCATTCGGGTTAGGTTTAGTTATGCCATACCTGTGTGGTAGAGTAGAAGAGAATAGTGAAGGGATAGGTTACACTCAGGTATTCGGGTTAGGTTTAGTTATTCCATACCTGTGTGGTAGAGTAGAAGAGAATAGTGAAGGGATAGGTTACACTCAGGCATTCGGGTTAGGTTTAGTTATGCCATACCTGTGTGGTAGAGTAGAAGAGAATAGTGAAGGGGTAGGTAGGTAGAGGAGGGACATTGTAACTGTATAGTAGGCTGTTGGAATAATTGGATGTGTGTTTTTTTGTATGTTTCCCCTGTCTGGCTAGGGGGATGTAATGGTTCGTGTTACACGTATATTGATTGGGCCCCTCACCCCCATTGGCACGGCCTGTGATCATATGTCATTCTTATGTGCTGTATCATATCATACATATATACCTGTGTATACAGACACACACACACTCACATATATATATATATATATATATATATATATATATATATATATACACACATATATATTTATTTATATATATATACACACATACATATATATATATATATATATATATATATATATATACACATACACACACACACACACACACACACACACACACATAACCTACATATACATATATGTATAGGTATACATAGAATACTATGAGACTCTATACTACATAATCTATTACTATGAGACTGAGGCAGAAAAAGGATTGATGTCTTTATTCAAAGCCCAAAGGGAAAAACTTTTCAATGTGCTTTTGTATACTTTTTTTGTAGATCCTTTTTGAGAAGTCAAAATAATATCACATGCAGGGGAAGAAAGCCCGGGCTGTCTAACTATTACTTGAAGTGGAGAAACCATGTGGTTAGCCCTAGGGTTCAAATGTTGGGATGTTGGATCCCTGATGGGTATATGTCAGGACATCCAGAGCTGGCTCTAGTACCCATGGAGGATAACAAATATGAGATCATAGGAAGGGAAGCTATACTTGTTGAGGCCAGAAGGGGACGAGGATGACTGAGCTCTTCAGCCTGCTTGCTTTCTGTAAAAATATGTAAACTAAGGGAAGAGAAGGGTAAGCATAAAGGAGACCTGACGACCAAATGTGGACTACAGCATCTCTCGGTAACTTCCCCGGGGGGGGGGGGTTCAGAGCAAAGTACCTGCTGCACTTGCTGTCAAGGGGAGTGGCAAACATGTCACAGCAAGGTTGGCCCCAATGCCAGATCATCTCCGCTACAGATTGATTGAGAGACCACTTGTGAGCCATCAAAAGGGATCTGCTTAGTTTGTCCGCTAACATGTTGTTTTCCCTGGAATTTATCTCGCAATTAGAAAGTGGTCTGATGAACTCACTCATTCCCATACTCTCATCGCCTCTCTGCAAAAGGGATAAGATCGAGTGCCTCCTTATTTGTTGATATACCAGACTATGGACATGTCGTCAGTCTGAATTGCAACAGTCCCCTAAGGAACAGCATCTTGAAATGCCTGCAACACTAATAGGGCTGCTCTCATCTCTAGGATATTGATAAGGAACTTGGTCTGTTGGGGGGGGGGGCACATGCCTTGGACCATTCTTACAAGAAATGTCCCCACCACCATGGAGAAGTGACCATCATCACTGTGGCCATAGGGGCTGGTAGAACAAAGGATCTGCCTACATGTAGATTGTCCAACTGTATCCACCATCGGATGTGTTGTTTGCAAACTGGAGTAAGCCTGACTGGAAAGGACAGGGGTTGATACAGAAAGGACCAATGTACAGCTAAAGTCCATTGCAGAACCTGCATAAAGAAGTGTGCGAAAGGGAGTAGTACGATGGCCGCTACCATAACTTATTGATTTAATTGTCCATTGGACTTGGAAGGAACCAGGGGTCCAGGGAAGTAAACAGTGCAGGAAGAAATAGACAGGGAAATTGTTATGGCTAGGCTTGTATAGGCCCTAGGGCTGATAATGCCTGCAGAACTGAACTTGCTGGAGGGGTTGAATGAGCAAGAAGAAAATGGATGTGATTCCTTGCAGTGGAGATACAATGAGGAGGTAAGAAGGCCATCTGTTTTATTGTGTTTAAAAGAACACCAATGAACTCCAGGCTCTGGAATGAGGTTAGGTTTGACTTGGCATGATTTATAGTTGTGCCTGAAGAACTGCAAATCTGGAGCAAATAGTTGCTGGCATGTAGAGGTAGATGTTTGTTGGTGGTGGTGAGGAGCCAATCGTCTAGGTATGGAAACACCTAGAAATCCTTTAGTCTTAAGTGAGCTGCCACTACTGCCATGCATTTGGTAAACACCCTGTGGGCTGCAGTGAGTCCAAAGGGTAGGGCCTCTGAATCGGTAATGACTGGCTCCCAGCCGGAACTGAAGAGGTCTTCTACATCGCCTACCTATTTTAATATGATAATCACATTCTGAAAATCTCTACAGCACATCCAATCATCCTTGTGTAGAAAAGGTAGAATGGACTGGACAGTGACCATTCAGAACTTTAATTTCTTTACATATTGATTTATGTTCCTAGGTCCAAACTAGCTCTGAGGTCCCCTGTTTTCTTTGGCACTAAAGAGAAGCGTGAATAAGTTCCGGATCCTATCTGGTCTGGAGGAACCCTTTGGATGACTCTTCTCTAGAAGCTTTCAGATTTCTTATGCTTCTGCCCTCATTTGACTGGATGGATTGTTGGGAAGTTTCTTCCTTTTGCAAGATGAAGAATGGAAAATGGTATGCAATATCCAGTATCTTGTGTTACACTTGTCCGATGTCTGGGTGCAAAGGCAACCCCCCCCCCACCAAATGCCTCCAGAGATGGACAGGCAGGCAGCACTTCAGGAGCACTGAAAGGGCCTATTCGAAAAGGAATCTCTAAAGCCCTGATTCTGCAGACCTCCTCTGCCTCCAAGTCGACATCTACCATTGAAATTTCCTCCTCTGCCTCTGGAGGAATTGTCACTGGATGGATCTTGGAAAGGCCCCTGAGATTTCCAGAACCACATCTTCTTGTCACCTCTCTGATTCCTAGAAAAGGTTTTATCGAGGGTGAGAAAACTTGAATCCTATGGCAGACAGAGTATTTCCATCTATTCATATGGGTAAGCATCTCTTTTACTGATGGTCCAAACAAGGAAGTGCCATCAGATGGGGCGTTAAAAAAAGAGGTCTTAAAAGGTTCCACAAAGTTGTAAAGCTGCATCCGAGCATGTCTCCTTATGACAGTACCTGAACCAGTTGCTCATGAGGTGCCTTCAGCTGTATGAGAGATCAACCTCATTGAAGCACTGGATATGGACAAAGAGGGGCCAGTTGAGAGGATGTCCATTTGAAATCATCAGCAGACATTGGCTTGAAAAGTATCTGAAAGTTGTTCGGTCAAACCTCTCTGAAGTTGAGTAAAATGGGCCAGGTAATTTAGTGACCTCAGGGCAAAGGCAGCCGAGGCAATCTCTTGCTTTCCATACCTGTCTAATGCTCTAGACTCTGTCAGCAGGATGGATAGCAGAGCTCTGTTCCACTAGCTCTTTCTTGGTGTCTGCCACCACCACTACAGCATCAACCAAGACCCCCTTTGCTCCAGTGTAGTCTGTCAATCTAGGGTGCCACAAACTTGTCAGGTCTTTCAGGATTGGGTTTGACTGCTTCTGGTTCCTTCCAAGTCCAATGGACAATTAAATCAATAAGTTTGTCCGCCGGGGGGGTAACCCAAGACGTAGACGGGCCAGAACCAAAAGCCTCCAAAAACACCAGTTTCTTCTGGTGAGGAGTTTTGGGAAGATCAGCCCCCTATCTATTTCAGGACCTCTAGAATATATATAAAAGGAGATGTCATCTGGGTGGTGATCTATGGAACCCCTCTCCTTCATCAAAATTATTATCCTCCATAAGAGAGACTAACGGGGAGTCAATGTGTCTCCTTTTACACATCCTCTTCTGATGTACCTCCTCTGTGGGATGTTCAGGTGAGGTTTCAGAAAAGAAAAGGGAAATTCCTCTAATGGAACTGGCTGGACACACTGATTCTGGCTGTTCCTGTGGAATAGGCCTGAGTGACTTAGAGCTAGGAACTGATGGGAAGGGGAATAGGATCTGAGGCATGAGATGGAGGCTCTCTGTGGTGAGAAAATGCCTTTTCCACCACCCAAAAGCAGACGGATCCTGGCCTGCCTCCTCTGAGACAAAACTCCTGATGAACACAGGTCTAGACATCCCTCGGATTTGCACATCAGGGGTGGAACCAGATCCTAAATCTGCAGGGCAGAGTCTCCATATGGAAGGGATAGATCTGACAAAAATCAGAGATGAGCCTATCTCCTTGGACCAGACACAGAAACTTTGGCTCCGAGACAAAAAGTCTGATCTGACAGTATTGGAGCAGAACTAGCCAAGGATATAGTCAGAGTGGAGGAAGAAGCTTTCCTGGGTCTGGCAATAAACCTCTTGGGGATCTCGGATCCTAACGCTCTGAAACCACAGTACAGATTGGAGACAGATAGAAAATAGCTTTAGAAGTTGTTGGAATACTTAAGGATCTGATAAGGGTTGGAGTTGTTAAGCCCCCATCTGAATCTCAGCTCAGAGAAACGTATGCATCATCCTATCCATATCTGCGCTTCTGTAAGACCTAGAGAAGGAAGTGGAAGGAGGCCTTGTGATGCTTCTTTGGAGTTTGAACCAACCTTGAAGGTGGGGTAGGGGATACTGACTTTATTGTATACTGGCTTTATTGTATACTCTGGAGTAGCACTCCTATAAGCTGATTGCTTTTCTCTCCCACTCACAGGTCTGCCCCAATAACCTTTACATTAAAATCCAACAACGGCACCATTACTTCCCCAGATTCCTCAGCCAAACTGTTAAGAGTTATAACACATAATAACCTTAAGTTTGATCTGCATATCAATAAAACTATTAAAACAGTTAATAAAAAACTTGGCTCACTATATAGGATCAAGCCCTTCCTAACGCCATTAGCCAGAACTGTAATTGCTCATATACATCTGCTCTCCACCCTCCTCTATGCTTCCCCTCTGTTTACAAACCTCAGCAAAACTGACCTTAATAAACTTTCTAGCAGCTACAATCACATTGCTAGATTTGCTACCAATGCAGCCTACAGAACTCATCACTGTCATAACCTAAATCTACTAGGATGGCTTGAACTGCCTAACCTATTTCAGGTTGACCAACTAATAAATGCACACAAGATCCTGTACCAACCAGATAATACACCCGTACTTAAAAACCTCATCACGCCCTACAGTAACCTTAGCGCACTGCGTTCATCTGAAAGACTACTAGTTCAAACTCTCCAATCCAACACAGCCAGTAAATCTTTATTTGCTAACTCTGTTGGCAAAACTTGGAATTCTCTTCCTGCTAATCTTACATCTGAACTCTCTCTACCTCAGTTCAAGAAAAGTCTGATTCAGTACTTTAAAAAACGATGGCTATGTCCTTGTCCTAATCTAGACTAACTCTAACCATCACTCGTGTGCACATGGAGGACTTCTACCTACACTTTACTGTTTCTTAACTTATAAATCCTATGATCTCCTTGGATCTACTATCAGGTTAGCCTACTAGGCATTCAACATCCTATCATTCTTAAAAACACTGTCTAGAATTTTCCATCTGAGTAAAAAATGTAATAATTTGTTTGTGTATATCTGTTTGTTGTGTTTGTTTACATCTGTGTAAAAATCCTTTTGTGTTTTATTTTGTAGAATGTCTTTTTGGAGCTTTTCTCCCCAGGCCTCCGGTGAAAATGGACATGTATCCAGCCGGACTATCCTGGTAAACAAATGTAAAATAAATAAATGATTAGGATTAGAGGATCTAGGATCTGAGTGAGTCATTGTTGAACTAATGGTAGTTGCAGATGTCTAAGAATCCGAAGTTTTGGATCAAATTTAAGAGACTTAGGGTCCGACAGCACAGGATCTGATAATTTCTTAGTTTTTGTGGGAGACTCTAAGGATGACCGGGGTTGACTTTGGAAGGGGGTGCTTCCTATGTTCCAAAGGAGCTTTCTTGTTGTGTTTGGAGTGGGTTTGAGCCCCTGAAGTAAATGTGGAAGGCAGAAGACCTCTTAGATTCCATTAATTGCATCGCTCCAGGAAAGCTATAGTGTTGAAAATGGAGCATATTTTGCATTCCATATCTAAGTGATCAGCTCCTAGACAATATACACTCTCCTTGTGTGCATCTGAATTTGGAATTTTATGCCCACAAGAAGTTCACTTTTTGAAACCTGTGGGTTTTCTAACATCACTGTGAAGAGCCCCACAGGGTCTAAAAAAGAAAAAGTTTACACTCACTATTACAAAAAGAAGAACGTGAACAAATAATACCCCCCCCCCAGAGAATTAGAAAAGTCTGTTAGCAACTATGGTAAGCAAAAAAATACCCCAAATATGGGTGAAAGATTACTAACAATGGTAAACAAGTACTACCTAAAAAGGTATCATAAAGCAGAAAGGAAAAGAAACACCCTAACACCAATGAGAGAAGTTTAGAGGGAGGATAGATTAATATGTAATGAAGAAACAGAAAATATCTATAAAAGTTTTATAGCTCACAAGACCAATAACAGCTCAAGAGCATGGAAACCTGCATCTGTTTGTGATGGCAGCAAACAAGATCTGAGGCTTTGGGGATGCAATACAGCACCATGGGTAGAGGGAGGAGCTTGAGAGCTGGATCCTAAATCTGAAATAAGCAGCCAAGTCAGATCTGAGGATCAGATACGAACCCCTACATTCAGGAAAAGGACATCATCAAATCTATACCTAAATGCAAAATGTCTACACTCCAAAACATATAAACACAAATTACTGACAAAACCGAAGTTACACTAGCAAAGGGTTTTTGCCCTTTCTCTACTATGCAACCTTGGACTTTGAATATACAATTAGCAAGGGGTTGGGGGGTGCAATGGGGATTGTCCCCCTGCAACAAACATTGACAAAATCTGACAAAATCTAACTACATAGAAAACCACTGACAAGTCTGAGAAAATCTAACTACATATTTATACCAACTCAGACATTGCACAGCAGTGGGGAAGGGGCATAAAACTCTCTCAGGTATAACTTCAATTTTGTCAGTTTTTTGCATTTAGATATTTATTGCTGTCAATATTTTAACTATCGATCATATGCTGGGTGAGATCACGTGTAGTACTCCTACATATAAATACTCATGCACATAAACACACACACACACACACACATATATAAATGAATTCTATCGGATGTTTTCTTTTATAACTTAAATTGCAAATGGGAAAAAATTTTAAAGACGCACACTGATAAGCTGTTACAAGTACAGGTCCATTGCATTGACAAGCATTTTTTCAATGAGATTTTAAATGGTAAATAGGATTAAGTATTTCTGATGTCTACTGAGACTGAGCTCCTGATTTCAGCAATGTGTACTTCCCTTCCTTCTTTTCTCTTGCATTGTTTTCTACAATTTCTTTTATTATAATATTCGCTTCCTTTACCCTCAAGGCCATAAACACATTCATTAACTATACCCATTCTTTTTCTTTTTTTAGTAATCTGACGTGTACTATTTTCAAAAGAAGTCTATTACAAAGAGCTATAGCATTTCTTCTACTTTATTCCGTACAAATTTTACTATTTGACAAATGTATAATCCGTTATCCCATTCTTCATCCATTATTGTAACCCTTTCAAAAAACTCATTAACCAGTTCATTCACATTTATACAAAAATATAGCCTAAAATAACCCAAAGAAGGACCAGGAGTAGGCTGTAGATTCCAGTACATAGATTATTTATTGTAGAACAGACCACAGAATAAAAAACATAAGCGCTTTCGTAGGTATGTACCCCACTTCATCAAATGTAAATATGTTGCATCTTAACCTTCATTTTATACTCTGAAAGCACTAGTCACATGCTATTAGATAATCACATGACCCAAATATTTAAAGCCATACATACACATATACCTTATAATTGTAATCACTCTCTTATGAAAAAAAATAGCAGCAAAATAATTTCATAAAAAAAAAACATATATAAAACTTCATATAAAGTACACATATATAAAAAATACATACATAAAAAACTGACTTTTCCAACAAGAATAAATGCAAGAAATACACACGCAAAATTCATCTAAAGAGGGGCCTTTTCTTTAATATGGGCTTCAGGGGTACACAGTTATTCAGGCCATATCCACTATCTACCTTAAGCCTTACAATCCATTTGGCTTCCAAAGCCCCTGATACTTTCATACACACTCCCTATTATAAGAAATTTAAAAATATGTTCTCCAGTCTCACTAACATGTTTAGATAGTGTACTTACTCTGTCCTTTCTATTAATGTGGTACACGTTCCCTAATCCCATCTTTAAACACAATTTTACAAACATAAAATTTCAAACATTTCAAACAATGGTGTTGCATGAAGCAGAAACATTAAAATTATGCTGTCTTTTTTCATCTGGATGCATAAACTTGGTACTAATGTCCAAGTAACTACAAAAATTACAATGCCTACACATAGTCAAACCTCCACTTTCTAAGGCATTAGCCTTACTCCTTGGGAAACATAACTTTCTTTTAAGTGAAAGCTCATTCCTGAACAAAAATCGAGGTTGTTGTTCTATAATGTTACTGACACCCTTGTCAGACGTCAGAATTCCCCAACTTTTCCTAACTATGCCCATGTAGGTCTGTACATCAGACGAATAATATAAGGGCATCCTGAGCAACCCTTTATTACTAGTGTTACTAGCTTTCCTAGTGACCTGCCTCTTAGAAAAATATGGTTGTGCCACTGAATCTCTAAGTTTGGTCACCTCCTCTGCATTATTCTTCACCATCTGGCCATCATAGCTCCTCTCCATCAAGTACCTGGTAATAACCTCAGTGCATCTCAAGAAGTCAGACTCCCTCCCATTGAGTCTAGAGGCTCTAAATGCTTGGTTCCTTACCACACTCTTAAAAATATATGGGGGGTGCATACTGTCATATGATAGTAAACTATTGACATGACATGGTTTCCTGTATTGTTTCGTGTACAGTATTGTTCTCATCTACCAAAACTGCCACATCCAAAAAATGTATGACCTTGTCTGAATATGTAAACATGAACCTTAAAAATGCAGTGCTTTCATTAACATACTTATTAAATTCATTTAACTGTTGCGTAGTTCAACTCCACACAATAAAAAGGTCATCTACAAACCTTCTGAAAAAAGAGATATATTTACTGAAAGGACCTCAACATATATTCAGATTCCCAGACCACCATCACAGCATTGACGTAGCTATTGACACGTGAAGTGCCCATAACTACGCCATTGTTCTGCCAATAAAACACATCCCCAAATAAAAATGCATTACAACATAACACCTCAAGCAAATCCTTGATGAGTTTGATCTGTCTGGCTTCAAAACTAGAGTATGTCACAAGAAACCTCTCTATACTATTTATACCCAGATCATTCAGAATTATGGTGAAAAGTGATACTACGTCCATGGTGACCAAGATGTAACTATCCCTATCACTCAATACTTGCATATGTTCAAATAAGTCAGTTAAAATGTTCAGTATCTCTTAAAAACTGTGATCTCAGATTCTTCTCTAAATATATATATATATATATATATATATATATATATATATATATACATATATATAGACTCCGTGGACCACCCTCTCCCAGAAACTATCGGTCTTCATTGGTGGACAGATTTTATCTTTGTGAATCTTAGGTAACCTGTGGACAGATTTTATCTTTGTGAATCTTAGGTAACCTCTGAATACAGGGGATAACAGGATGTTCTATAAGGAAGTAATAATATGATTCCTTAGTTATGGAACCCTCACTCAATAATACATCCAATTTCAATTTAATCTGATGCACCATTCTATCAATCTTAGTACAAGTAATCTTCGTATAGAACCTAACATCACAAAACATGTTAAGCATAGCATGTTCATACTTGCTAGCATCCATGATGACAATAGGCCCGCCCTTATCAGTGGGCCTAATCACTATATCTGTATTTTCCTGTGACTGCACTAAGGCCATCCTTTCATTTCTAGTAAGATTGTTTTCCTGAATGTTATGTTCCAGTGTTATGTTCTGTATTTCTAACATTTTGTAATCTATACACATCCTGTATACACATTGTTTCAAAAGCATGCATTAATGGATTCACAGGTGATACATAAGAGCTAGGTTTCTTAAAAGCATTCATCTCTCTGTCACTGTCATTAAACATCATCTGAAGGGTTAAATCCCTGCAAAACTTTTTAATATCAAAAATGACTTCAGTAGTGTCTGAGTACCTACTTGGTATGAAAAAAGTCCTTTCTGCAAAATGTTCATTTCTTCATTTGAAAGTACATAACTCAACAAAGTTCCAGACTAAGCCTTCTTGTGAAAGAAGGCTTTTTTGATGTTGCCTGACCAGTCATCTGCCCTTCGAATTTCCTTTTCTGCCGACTTCTGCTCCTTCCCCTGGTTCTGGAGACCAAATCCCTCACTAATAGGGGAAAACAAAGTTTCTGTTGTACTAAAGGGAGAACACCAACAGCATTGTGTTGTGTACCTGCTTGTACAGCAGATTCAGCTGACTGATGCACTTGTGCTGCTGTAAGAAATATTTTCGGCCTCGCACCTGTTCCGTTCCCTTTTTCACTTGTTAGTGCTGAATAAGCTTGTACAGCTCCATTCAGGATCGTGGATTCGCTCACTGGAATCTGCATTGTAGTTGTATCCACTTCTGTTTCTTCCTCGGCTGTGCTCTGCCTCGGAAGTTCCCTCTCATCAGTCAGTAGTTCCTGTGGATCGTCAAGCTGTTCAGTAGGCATGCGCGCATGCTCTGAATTTGCACCGTTGTCTGTAAATCTTGGCCAAGAGAAGACATTGCCAAGTAAAAAGTCTTTACGGTCTCTTTCCACTTTCTTCATCTTTATTTTACTTAATCTGCTCTCATATGTAGAGACAGAGTCCAAAGTCTCCACAAAGTAAGTCTCCAAGGTAGCAGCGTCAAATAGTGATAAGAGCTCACCATATAAAGTTTTAATTGAGGAGGATAAAGACTGTCTCCCTATCAGCTGCTGCAATTAGCAGTTTCATATAGCTGACGCTGGTGTTTAAATTAACCTTCTGCCACTCTGTTAATACAGGATCGCAGTTTACATGTAAGGGCATTTTCAGCACACGAAGCCCCCTCGGAACTATACCTTCCTTAATGCAGAGCTTCATGTGAAATTTTTCATAGAGGTTCCTCTTTAGTTTAAAAGAGTTCATTCTCTATGGCGTGCAGTTTATTTTTCAATAAAACAATATCAACACCACTAGCCTCATTTTCAGTGTTCTCATAGGACCAGTTAAAAAGTGGATTCTCATTACTTTCAATAACTTTTAACAGCTTCTCCACATTAATGGAATTACCTTGTGAGCAAATTACATGCTCTTGATCCAAGCCAACAATTTCTATTTCATTAGCCATAGCCCCAGCAGAGGTGGTAACCAAAATCAGCTTTTGGTGCTAGTTGTTTTTTGATTCATAGTCTAAATAATGTTTTTGTGAATCAAAGCCATAATTTAACCTTTTGTTCCACTGTACCTGTTTTGTCCCACGCACCCTCCCTATTTTTGGTTTGTAGTTTAAATTTGGTGGCCTTTGCAGTTGCCCGCCCCACTGTAGATTTGATCTGGGACACTCCCCCAGTCCCATCTCTTTAGCACATTCTACCTAATAAACTCTTTCTGCACTTGCTTTTAGTCCTTTTTAATTTAATTGTATTTTTTAAACTGTGTTTGGTCTAATATTGCTACATACTCAAGTATGCTAGCTTGCACTGCATGTGAATTGTTTTTACTACTGTTTTTGCTACTTTTCTGTAAAAAAAAAAAAATAAAAAAAACTGCAAACCTGTTTCCTACCTTTCCTGTAACTAGTGTTCCACATACAGATTTGCTGTATCCAGGACTGTATGTAAGCTTCTGAGCCCCCCAAGCCTTTCTGTGTTGGAGGGAAGCCTTCTAGCTTATCAGTGGGAGTGGTAAGCTGTCTACCAGCATACGGAGTGGTTCTGGCACAGAAACTGTAGTTATTTGCCATTTGGGCAATCTCTTCCATCTCTCTCAACTTTCTGATTTGAAAGCCTGCATTTGCACTTGTTTCTGTCTTGTAACTCATCTAGTGCAGATACAGATTCTTAGTTTTAGCACTTAAATTTGCTTATTCATGCTCAGCACTTGTTCAGAACTTGTAAGCACTAAAAAAGCTACTAATTACTATAGCACTCAATCTTCCTCATTACCTAGAGGAAAACAGCTCTTGTACTCACTTTCCTCACTTATCTAGAGGAAAACAATTTTTTATTCAGCCATGTCCAAGTGTCAGCTCGCAGTGTTCTCTCCTGTCGATCTGATGAATCTGGGCATCTTTTGGCAATGTAGAAATTGCCTCATGTACACAGATAACCCTCTCCTCCTACCAGCCAACACTACAACCTGTGAGAGATGCACTTATCGAGCCAAACTGGAGGTAAAGCTCTTTCCAACCAAGACTGAACTTGACAGTCATGAGGAGAAGGTAAAAATTTGCACCACACCACACTCATCACATAGTCTCACTAAATCTACACCACCAAAATCCACACAAAGTAACACAAAAACATTCCCGGGGGCTCTCAATAATAATCTGTGTAAGCAACAGAGACCTCCAAAGCAGAAACGCAAGCCACCTCCACCCTCAACACAACCCAAATGACACATAGCCCACAGACTCAGTGTGCCACTCAACCAAAGCCAATAAGGCAAAAACAACGTACCCAACACACTAGTCATAGGTGACTCTATAGTCAGGCACACTGATGTCCCACTCACCAGGCTAAACAAGGCGAAGGTTACTATCAGCTGCCTATCGGGTGCCAGGATCTGCCACATAACCCAGGCACTCAGGTCACTCCACAACAAGTACAAATATGACACTGTCATCATTGTCCATTTTGGTGTGAATGACCTGAGATGTACCTCCCTGGACTACATGAAAAGAGACATGGAAGAGATCGCTGATCTTGTAGCCCAGGCAGATATGACCCTAGCCCTGAGTAGAATTCTGCCATCGCCCAGAACGATACCGCACTACAAGGACAAAATGACTGAATTCAACAATTGGCTAAGCTTCTGCTGTCATTCTAAGGGGATCCAGTATCTGTCTGCTTGGGATGACATGGTCAACAGACCACGATGCTTTGCCACAGATGGCCTGCACCTGTCGCCCCTGGGATTCTGGATACTAGCAAAGGGCTCTTGCTGCCCTTATAGTGCCTTTTTTAGGCAAGGTTCAAATAAATTCACCACCATAACAGGAACAGGCAAGCAAAACTGAGGGTAATGCTACTCAATGCTAGAAATCTAAATCTCAAAATGCACTCACTCGAGGCACTCCTTCAAATGGAGAACATCGATATCTGTGCAGTGACTGAGACCTGGTTCAAGGCTCCAGAGAACACACCTGCACTACCAGGCTATAACTCATACCACACTTTTTGGCCATGTAAAGTACAGTTGTGTACACTTACCATAAATGTAGATGTTCGAGTATATTCACTGTTGCAGTCATTACATTTGGGTAATCCTGCTGGCAGGTTGCCGTCAGCCAGCCTGAATTCCAAAGTCTTGGGTCCTGCGTTGGCTGCTGTCGTCCCTTCCCTGACGTCAGGTCGTCAGGGGTATAAAAGAAGCAGCCGACACCATTTTCTTTAGTTTTTCTTGCCCCAGATGTCAGGTGTCCCCCAAAAGGGTTGCCAAAATTTAGAAATGTATAACTACATGCACCAATATAAATTTTACCTTCATCTGCAAGCAAATACACCACATATTTTGTATAAATCAGAGAAGGAAAGATAGGTTTCCATGAGAAGAAAAGGGGGATGGTGGGTGGGTAACCTGGACTGCAACAGCGAATACACTCGAACATCTACATTTATGGTAAGTGTACACAACTGTACTATGTTCTTTGTATTTCACTGTTGCAGTCATTACATGTGGGTAGAGTCCCAAAGCTAAGGTTGGAAGGCTGGAGCTAAACAGCATTAGGAGCGGCTATGAGGCCCTGCAGAACTGCAGTGGCAAAGCCTGCCCTGGATTTACAGTAGAATGGCAGATGATAGTTCTTTGTAAAGGTGTGCACTGAACTCCAAGTAGCAGCCTCTAAAATGTCCTTGGTAGGTACTCCCCTGAGAAAGGCTGCTGAAGTGGCTGCCGCTCTGGTGGAGTGTGGCCTAATGCCCTTAGGTTCTGGTTTGCCATGGTGTACATAGCAGAAACGAATGCAGATCCACTTTGAAATAGTCTGCTTTAAAATAGCCTTTCCTTGTGATCCTGCAGCATATGCCACTAGTAATTGCTCTGTCTTTCTGAAAACTTTGGATCTGTCCAAGTAGAATCTAAGCTGTATGTGTACGTCCAAAGAATGCAGAATTCTCTCTCTCCCCCCCCCCCTTGTTCTATGGATTTGGATAAAAGGTTGGCAGGTGAATAGTTTGGTTGAGAGCCACAATGGACACCACACCTTTGGCATAAATGTTGGGCTTGTCCTCAGAGAGACCCTGTCATGATAAAAAATGATAAAAGATTCCAGAGCCATGAGTGCTTGTAGCTCTGAAATTTGTCTTGCAGAAGTTATTGCTAGGAGCAGAGCTGTTTTCCAAGATAAAAACTTTATATCAGCAATAGCAGCTGGGTCAAAAGGAGGCAGGGTGAGTTTTTCCAAGACATAGTTGAGGTCCCATGCAGGCATTGGTGATCTCCTTGGAGGTCTTAAATCTTTGGCTCTTCTGAGGTACTGCTTTAATAAAGGATGAGAAAAGACTGATGGCTCTACACTGTAATGCACCGAAATGGCAGAGGCATGAATATGAATAGATGAAAAAGATAGGCCTTTGTCCAGCATTTCAATTAAGTATTGCAAAATCTGAGGAATATTTGGCACAGCTGTATCAGTTCTTTGTACCTAGTTCCAAGCACAGAATCTCTTCCATTTTCCAGCATAGAATTTTCTAGTACTAGGTCTTCTGGCTTCCAAAATGACATCCATCACAGCTTTACTGAGAGGTGTGTTTTGTAGGACTACATTATTCACCATGCTGTCAGGTTTAGAGTTCTGAGTTGGCTGTGCAGGATCTGACTGTTTTGCTGGGACAGTAGAGGAGGTATTTGAGGTAAGGTCCAAGCTGGGCATTGAGACAAGCTCCTTAATATTGGATACCAGTACTGGCAGGGCCAGTCTGGGGCAATCAGTATCATCTTTGGCTTCTCCTGTCTGACCTTTAGGAGTACCTTGGGGAGGAGAAGCAGAGGGGGAAATGCATATACTGATAGGTTTTTTAAGCTGAAAGAAAGGGCGTCCACTTTCCATGCTTGTCTGTGATAAACCCTTGTGCAGAATCTTTTTAGTTGGTAGTTGTGAGGTGAGGCAAATAGATCTATGTCCGGGCATCCCCATTTCCTTGTTATGCTGAAGACTTGTGGATCCAGGTGCCACTCGTGGGGATCTATGAGGTTTCTGCTTAGGTTGTCTGCCAGAGTATTTTTCCTATCTGGCAGGAATTGTGCCTGCAGATGTACTTGGTAAGTCAATGATGTGTCCCACAAAGTCATGGCTAGTCTGCAAAGGGGGGTAAGAATGTGTGCCCCACTGCTTGTTTATATACCACATGACTGTGGTGCTGTCTGTCGTCATCAGTAGTTGTCCTGGATGAAGTAGTTCCTTGAAGGCTGTCAGGGCATTGTGAACTGCTAGCATCTCTTTTTGATTGATATGTAGATGCATTCGGTTTGAGGTCCATGTGCCCTGAATGCATCTTCCTGCCATGTGGGTCCCCCAGGCATAATCTGATGCATCCGTTGTTAGTGTCTGCCTGGCTGGGGGTAATGTGAATGGCTGTCCCTGGTTTTGGTGACAAGCCTTTGCCCACCATCGAAACTCCTGTTGCAGGCAGGGAATGAGAGTAATCATAGTTTCCAGGCTGTGGCAATATTGAGACCAAACACTTTTTAGGTCCCATTGAAGTTTCTTCATATGCAGTCTTGCATATGGAATTAGTAGGATGCAGGATGCCATGAAGCCCAAAGCCTGCATAATTTTTCTGCAGATAACTGGGCCTTTGTTGCCAGCATTTTGAAATAGGTAGTCAGTTGCCTTTGTTTGTCTGGCATGAGGTAAGCCATCTGGGCAGTTGTATTTAAGCTTGCACCAAGGAACATTATCTCTTGAGAGGGTACTAGTTTTGATTTCTTTTCGCTGACTGTGTACCCTAGGCATGTTAGAAGTCTTCACAAACACCAGATGTTGTAGAAGAATGTCCTTGTTCTCTGCTTGAATTAGACAGTCGTCCAAGTAAGGATATATTTGTATTCCTCTGTCTGCAGAATGCAATTACTGGTGCCAGGCACTTTGTAAAGATCCTGGGTGCAGTAGATAAACCAAAGGGCAGTGCAGAGAATTGGTAATGCATTGAGCCTGCCTTGAATCTGAGGTATCTTCTGCATATTTGTCTGATTGGGACATGCAGGTATGTCTCTTTTAGGTCTAAGTTCACAAGCCAAGCGTTCTTGCCCAACATGGGCAGAAGCTGCTGCAAAGTCAACATCTTGAATTTTGGTATATCCAGGAATGTGTTCAAAATAGATAGGTCCAGTACTGGCCTCCAGGCCTTGTCCTTTCTGGGTACCAAGAACATTCTTGAGTAAAATCCTTGTCCCTGCTCTTGCTCTGGTACTTGTTGAATGGCCCCCATGTCCATGAGGGATAAGACTTTATGTGCCTTTGCCCATTGATTTTTTGGCAGATCTGGCCAGCCGTTTGCCTTTGGCAGGGTATGGAAATGGAACTTGTAGCCTTGTGACACGATATTTAGGACCCGCCAATTTTGAGAAAAAAGTGCTAAATTTCCCCCTAAGGGTGCTGCCAGGAGATAAGTGCTTGGTGCAGGCAGGGGGAAGTCATTGGGACTGTTTCCTGCATGGTTGTGATTTGTCTTCTCCAACTTTGGAGGTAGAAGCCCCCCATTGCTTTGAGCGGTATGATCCTTGCACCTGAGGTCTGCCTCTAGGGTGTCTGGATCTGCCCCTTTGAGGTCTGTCTGACACAGGAAAGGACCAGTTCTTTGTTGGCCAGTGTCTACTAAACCTAGGTGGCTGTACTTGTAAAAAATCTTTGACCATTTGCATAGATTTAGCTTTGTCCTCCATTTTCTTTAACACCTCTTCTGCCTTACCACCAAAGTATCATGCTGTAAAGGTGCATCTAATAATTTAACTTTAACATGATCAGGCAGATTTTGTTCCTTTAAACAAGCATGCCACCTAATTACAGAACCTGTAACTGCGGCCCTGCAGGAGGCCTCTAAAGAATCAAAACCACATTGTAAAGTATGCTTTCCAACTTATTCAGCTGCATGCAATAAATCCTGCATTTCCTTGTTTTCTGCACATTCAGAGTTTAACGACATTTTCTGTTTAAGCAATGCCATGACATGTTGCTGATATTTGAGCATATGAAACTGACAGGTTAAGGCCCTTATAGCCAAGGTAGCAGATGTGTAAACCTTTTTTCCCCATCTATCCAGTGCCCTAGAATCTCTGTCACAGGGTGTAGGGTTTTTTGCAGCTGAAGCCTTAACTCCTTTGGAACCCTGAGAAATAGTTTCTGGGTCTGCAGCAGGGTTTTTAAAAAGGAATTTATGAGAATCAGGAACCCTGTAGTATCTGTCAGGCTTAGCACGAGCTGGAGGTAAGGAGTCAGGGGTAAGACTAGACTCCGAAAACACAATCTACAATGTCCAATACGGGTGGGATGGCTAGTGGCTTGTGTTGAGGTAGTAAGAGGAAATCCCTGAGCCTCTTTTAAATTCTGAAAAATCTTGGCTCTCCCAGTGGAAATGCTCCCTCATGTTATGTAAGGTTTCCCCAAAAGAATAGTCCTCTGGAGGAGAAGTTGAAGGTATAGATTCTTCAGTATCAGAATCCTCATATGGGGGAAGAGAATATTCCTGATCAGAAGAGGAATCAGAAAAAATGGAAACCTGATCTGAAGATTCATAGTGAGTCTCTTGCCTAGGCCTCTTATCCGGAGGGGGATGGGAATCCCTGATCAAGGTAATCAAGTCTTCAGCCATTTTGAGCATTTGTTTTTTGGGCTTAGAGGCCTGACCACGTGGCTCTTGAGTTTGTTTCTTTGCTTTGGAAGGTGCTTTAGGCTTTGCTTTTGAAGCTGCAGTCGGTTTGATGTAAAGATGTTTAGGTTTGATGTTTAGGTTTGAATACACCCTCAGAAGCCGGTGCCTGCTCAGCGGCTCCAGACCCATCTGAAGGGATAATATCCGAGGCTCCGATACCTTGAGTTTCCAGCGGCATGGCCGACTCCACATGGGGGGGTCGGTAGTGGCCTGCGACTCTAAAGTAGCGGGTGTCAGGGGCTGCTAAAGCACCTCACTGAGGAACAGTGAACCAGCGGCTGACTTACGGGAAGCTTTGTCGTCAGTTTTGGGCCTCAGTTGTCTATCTCTTTCCTTTTCTTTGCGTTTTTTGTGAACTCCGGTAGTCAGATGGCTATCAGATGACATTTCTGGATAATTAAACTGGCATCCAAAATAGTTTAAAGCAAAATCATACTGACACTTAACAGTGCGTTGGTTAAATATAGCACAAAACCGACAACCAGAAACGTTGTGATCAGGGTCTAGGAAAGGAATACAGTAAGAATGAAAATCCTTATGAGGTATTTGCTTCCCACAAGAAATACAATTATTAACTTTTTCTGACATCGATCTGGAGCAAGAAAAATGTTTTCCCAACGGGGTACTTAGCTTTATTGAAGACTTCGGATCTGAAACTCGAACACAAAAATCTCAGGAGTCGGCCGACCGGCACTTGCGAACTGCTTCTGCTTCGGGCACTGGGCGGCAAGAAAGACAATGGCATCGGCTGCTTCTTTTATACCCCTGATGACCTGACGTCAGGGAAGGGGCGACAGCAGCCAACACACGACCCAAGACTTTGGAATTCAGGCCGGCTGAGGGCAACCTGCCAGCAGGATTACCCAAATGTAATGACTGCAACAGTGAAACACGAAGAACATCCTGGACTGAAACACCAAGGGCGGAGGTGTGTCCATATTCATTAATGATATCCACACCTCCTGGCTAGTTGCTCAGCATAATGCATCCGAGGTTATCCAAGTGCAACTAACTCTGGGCAAAACTGCAATCCAAATTGTAGCTTGTTACAGATGCCCCACCATGCCCCAGGATTCCCACTCCTCTTTTCTTGATGTACTGGAAAATATTAGGGTTCAACCGAACACCCTAATAATAGGCGACTTCAACTACCCCACCATTAACTGGGAAAACTACTTGTGTACCAACTCCTTAGCTCAACACTTTCTGGAATTCATAAACTCCAATGCCGTAGATCAACTTATCCACACCCCCACCAGGGGCAACAATATCCTAGACCTAGTCATTACTAACATGAGTGAACGGTGTTCCACACCTGAAGTCAACTCCTTGTTGGTCCAATCCAACCATAAGCTAATCACCCTTGATATCCACATCCCACCCCACCCCTCATTAAGGAAACCACAGCAAGAAATTTCTCCAAAGCCAAGTTCATGCTTCTTAAGACAGAAGTGTTGAACTTCATGGCACCCATGCAGATGGACAATACAGTTACAACTGCTGAATCGTACACAAATGCACTCTATAAGCACTTACACGAGTGCATGGATCGTGCTTATCCCAAACAGAACCAAGATGCTATCCTCCAAAACAAGGAAGCCAATCTGGTGGCCCCCTGCCATAAACAAACTGTACAACAGAAGGAAGAAACTGTTGCAAAAGAGTAAAATCCCATGAGTGGAGGAGCTCCCTGGTCAGCCTCAGTAATAAACTGAGTTCCCTTATAAGATCCTCCAAAGCTATCTACGAAAACAAAATCACCACTAATTCCAAGGACAACCACAAAGCATTCTATAGCTATGTCAAGAATCTCGATGACAACACCCAGATCTGCTCTGAGTTACAGCACAAAGGCAAGAAAATTACAGAACCAACTGATATTGCCAACATCCTGGCATATAGGTTCAGTGCTAACTTTACCCCCCTCTCACCCCCTAAAGGGCCCATATCTATACAGGAAGAATGCAGAGTCCCTGTAATCACAACTACGCAGGCAAAAGCTGCACTCTCTAAAGCCAAAAACACAGCATCCATGGGACCGGACAACATCCCAGGCTGCGTTTTACATGAACTTCAGAAAGACCTGGCTCCCCACTTAAGCACCATGTTCAATAATAGCCTCGCATCAGGCTTTGTACCCACTGAATGGCGCACAGCAACAGTTATCCCACTCCACAAAGAGGGAGCCTCCACTGATCCTGGGAACAACTGACCTATTAGCCTGACGAGCCTGGTCTGCAAGGCCATGGAACATATCATCATGGAACTCAAAGACACTGGTAACCTCCAAACTCTGGATTCCACCCAGTTCGGGTTTGTGAAAGGCAGATCATGCCTCCTGAAACTGATCGACTTCTTTGAGGCAGTCACCAAAGCCGTAGATGAGGGTAAGGTGGTTCACACAGCCTATCTTGACCTTGCCAAGGCTTTCGACACCATCCCCCATTCAGGAATTATAGCTAAACTCACTAAACTAGGTATAAATCCCTACGTCACAAGATGGGTTGCCAACTGGCTCACTGACAGAACCCACACTGTAAACATTGCAGACTCCAAATCTGACCTCAAAGCAGTGACCAGTGGAGTACCACAGGGTTCCGTCCTGGGACCTCTCCTGTTTGGTATCTACTTCTCTGAAGTACAGGCTAACACAGAAGGTCTTTGGTTAACAAAGTTCGCAGAGGACTGCACATTAGGAGCAACAGTCAAGTCCCCAAATGATGTGGACATCCTACAGAAGGGCCTCGCTGAAACAGATGCCTGGTGTCAGAGCCATGGCCTCAAGCTCAATGCCAAAAAGTGCAGTGTCATCCCCTTTGGTAAAAACTCTGTACCCATGAACTACCACATAGGCAGCAATCTAATTAACAGTGAATGCGTGATAAGAGACCTTGGGACCCAGGTGGACAGTAGTCTCTCGTTTGATAGTCACATTGCCACAGAAGTCAGGAAGTCCTTATATTTGGCACACCTCATCATAAAAGGGTTCTCATCCAGGAAGAAAGAGGTCATTGTTCCCCTCTACTCGACACTCATTAGACCCATTATAGAGTACAACGCCCCTTTTGGAATGTACCTCAAAAGACATCTGCAGCAGCTGGAAAGGCCGCAGAAGTACCCCACAAAGAGGATTACTGGCCTCAAACAAATGCCCTACACTGACCACCTCAAAAAACTCCAGTTTTACTCCGTAGCATACCGCCTACTCTGAGGTGATGTCTGCCTAACACATAAAGCTATGTCAAACCCAGAGCTGTTGGACATGCTACACATAAAGAAATCCCAATCCCTCCGAGCTACATGCTCTAGGGACCTAAACCTTGTCACCACAATAAACAGGACATGCTGGAGGGATAGATTCCTGTCCCAGAGACTTCCCATACTCTGGAACAGGCTATCCATCTATGTCAAGCAAAGTTTTTCATTAGCACTCTTCAAGAAAAATCTTGATGAGTGGATGGGAAATAGGAAATACACCCCGGGGATCACTTCTGTGTCTCTGCTCAACAGTGGCACAGGAAAATAACTTTCTTGGGTGGCGTAAACCAGGGAACCTTGTTGGCTAGGCTTACGTAGGCCCCTTGGGCCTAGGACCTACCTATGAACCTATGTAATCCTCCCTTATAACCTGTCCACTTTGATTTTTTACCTTTTCACTGGCAAATAGTCTTCTACTTCGACCTCCACTTGCTAATACATGTTTTCAATGCATCTCCACTGTTTTAATAATGTCTTTTTATTGCTTACAGCATCTCTTTTTTATTTCTTAATTATATATTCATTTTTAATACATAAAAGGATTTTTTTTTTTTAAGTTTTAGCCCTTAATCACATCTTTCATTCTCATATTTTCCTCCTATATTTGTCTTTCTTTAAAGAGCCCCATCCCGTTTCTAATCCTTTATTATATTTTAAAGCTATTTCCTTATATTAAGCCTTTCTTGTTACTTTTCATTTTTTCAGTATTTAAATCCAACATAGTAACATGTTTTGCTTTTGCAAATCTATGTCATTATATTGTGTTCTATCCATACTTTGACATTTCCTAAATCTCAGTGTAATCCACTTTCTCTCATGTTAATCATCTTAAAACCTACCATATTTTATTATTATTCTGCCCCCCAATGTTCTACATTGCCACATGATCTAATAAACAATACAAGTCACACTCCTAAACTCTTTTAAAGAGTTAATTATAATACATACCAATCTACTTACGTTTTATATTACTTTTCTATAAATATATTTTCCTTACCCTACTTTCATTTTGCCAATTAATCAGTTCTTGGTATTTTACACCCATAGCCATTTTCCTTTAGTCTTACACAGATCAGAATTAAAGTTTTATATAAACTACTACCAATATATATTCATACACGTTTCTTAATCACAATTGTTTCCCATAAGGCAGCACCATTAGTAGCAGCATATATTACTGTACACATACCCGTTTGCACTCTAACATCTACCACAAACACTCTTCCTAGATTTACTAAACACACATCTGCAAACCTTATTTCTTTGCCTCACAGCAAAATGTTGTCATGTTCGATTCTCAGCTAGAGCGTCTTCTGTGTGGAGGCATGCGTGAATGGCCGTGCCTTCATTGAAGGTTGTGTGTCAGGGCTGGTAACTCGGCACGTAAAAATCCACTACCAAACATTAGCAGACCGGAGTTCCGCTAAGCCGAAAGACACAACAACAACATTAACAGGCACAGCCCACAAAACACTTATGTAGCTAAAGTCCACACTATTTCCCTTCCCCACATAAAACATGCATCACTCAAACGTGTCATGTTGCATTTTTCACACCATTTAGATATTACATGCCTCCTTACATCACTTTCAAAGAAACCATATGCATTTTATTTTTAGTTTTGTCTAATTTTTCTCATTTTCTTTCTTTACACTTTTCTCTTGTGATATTTCTATCACTTCCTTTTTCATAAGTAATTACTTCTCCACAACTACCCTTTGTTTCCAAAAACTCAATTTTTTTTGTTCAAAACCTTCATTTCCTGTATCAATTTTTTTTCAATTTGCTCAACATTATTCTCACCTTATTCAGTCTCATTATTCTTATTAATTTCACTAGGCTCACTAATTTGCCCACAGTCAAACCACATATGTTCTTTTCTATACATTAGACACACCCATGCATATACACACACAGATGCCTGTATTTGTTTGCAATGCCCATTTTCTCTACACTGGAAACAATTTCAAAGCATTCTGCAACCAAATATTCAAAGTCACCACAAAAGAAACATGATGTGGGAGGAGTCCAGCAGCTCAGTGTTTCCTTTTGTCCATTTACAGCAGTCATACAAGGTAAATGACACACACTGATCCTTTTAACATAATGAAAAGCCTTCCACATTCCCAAATCTCCTTAAGATACTTCTCAAAACTGCTCCATTCTCTCATGAGTTCTATACTTTGGAAATATTGGGGGGGGGTCCATTTTCCTGCTAAAATCATAATTATAAGAACATTATCCCTGAAGTTCAAGTTCCATCTGCTGAAAACAAACACACACTTTATTAACATCAGCTCATACCTCCTTACTTTAACTTTTGTTCTCTATCAGTTTTCCAACTTTTAAACTTGCTTTAACATCAGTTATAACTTCATCCATCCACCTCTTATTTTAGTAATTAGAGCCACATCATCTGCACAGCTTCTGGCAAAACATAAATCAGTTATCAGTAAAGCAAACCTGCTCTCAATTTTCCAAGCAACATCTTGCAATTAATAGCTTTCATCTTGAATGGTAACATTCATTACTAATTAAAATAATGTCTTGTTCACTGAAAAAAAATACTAAAGCCTTTATCCAAGTTGCTTCATATGTCAATTTAAAACAACCTCAATATTTTCCCCACTGTACACGACCTCAAAATATTCCAAAATTGTTTGTCTTTCCTTACCAAACGTCTTTTCTGTATCACATACAATCAGCTTTATTTCCTTTCTTTGCCTATTAATACTACATGCTATATTACCTTTAATAAAAAAACAGCACCTCTTTAACCCATCTTCCCTGAATCTCAAATAAATTGGTAGTCATCACTTTTCTCAGAACTTGATAAAATTTCATTGAACTATCTTCATTAGTATTCTATAATAACACCTCTTTACAAACAAGCCTTACAGTTCCTTTAAAATACTTTTTCTACTCAATTTTTATTAAGCCAGTCATGTAGTAACTTTATAAAATACTTTTTTACTTCTACCTTCACTGTCTTATAAAAATCTACATCCTATCCCATTATCCCTTGGTGCAATGTCCTATTTCACTAATATATACTTTATCAGACATAACTCTTACACTATATTGTATCCATAATTTTCACTTCATACATGTTTGATAAAAATTCAACTATGTCTGCATGTTATACACATTATCCATAACAGATTCTATTTTCTTTATATTTTATCTCTGTGCTAAAAAAGTTATTTTTTTCTACACTAACAGCATACCTCTGCCTTTGAACGAACATTGGAACTTTCTGTATTAGGTTTATATTTTTTCAAATACTCCAAATTATTCCACCCAATACTCCAATTTATCAAAATCATACAACTAATTTATATTGTTTGTTTATTTTCTTCAAAATCTTTTTCTTATTTTCCAGTTATGTCACCAAGCTTTGGAACAAGCTACCACTTCCACTAAAACAAATAAACCTCATACTCAAATTCCATACCCTCAAATCCAACACTATCAGCAATGTCTGACTCTGACTAAATACATAAAGCTTTTTAAGCACCTTACCAAACTTAATATCTCTTTCTTCTCCAGAGCATGCAAATGCCAGATGGTCTAAAAAACATACCATTCTTATCCTTTTATCTGTTTCAAACTCTCTAAAATATACAATCAAGTTTCCATTTTCATATTCCATGCTACATAAATTCCCTCTCCCTTCCAATTTTAATTGTCCATACAGCACTACCTCCCTTCATTACGTTAACGTCTATTAGCAGGTTTACCTCTTAAATTACAATCACAATCCCATTACAATATATTTTGTATATGTACATAATGTTTCATCTTTTCAAATAACTTGGATTGCTCTACCACATTCACTGGTGGATATACCTATATTATTCTTATGGGATACTGACATCATCTTAAATCCGTTGCTTACCATCCGCCTTCTTTTGCAAACACTATATTTTACACATCATCTCTGGATTTTTATTTAAGATACCTATACTCAAAGTTCCAATTTACATTTTAATTACCGAAAACGATCCATACTATATCAAATATTTCACAATTACTGACACTTGAGACTTAAAGCAACAAAATTTTCTTCACCCACTCCATTCTTATGGTTATATTTTTGTGCATCACCAGCGCTGCATTTTCTTCAGTTCTATACTCTATTCCCTAATAAAATTCTGGTGATACTTCTAATCACTGCTCTCCATCCAACATCTCAAATCTATTATCTAATGAGACTAACACTTGCTGTCGCTCACCCACACATTCACTCTGAATTTCCTTATTTTGTTCATCAGCATTTACAATTACCATTTCTTCTTCCTCTTACATTTCTTCTCTCAGTAAATGTGAACTTTCTGTATACCCTTCAACATTTTTATTATTTATACCATTTACCCTTCATCTTTTTCTTCGTCATTCAATAATTGTCAGTCAAATCAAATTGGCCTTAAACATTACATTTCCTGCAATTTATTTTGCATTGTTTAGCAAAACGTTATTCTAGACACTGAGAGCTGTGACTTTTTTGGGCAAACACTTTTCAAATGTCCAAAGTCTCCACAAAAATAAAAGGATTTAGGCTGCCCCAGTACTTCACACCACCTACTTCCCTGTTTATAACATACAAGCAACTGTGCAACATTTCTTTGTTTTATTTTCAAAGGCACCCATGCCTCACATATCCTTGTTCTTAAATATCCCTCCTCCTATTGCTGTTAAACCTCAAGTACTTGCTTACAGTTATTTTCTAAGGCTTCTCTACCAGTCAAATCCAAACCCATACATGTAACATGAAATGCATGGCCTAGTCCTACCGCCTCCTCTCACTCCTATATGCATCAGCCATATTAACAGCACACAACAAAGTTAGAGGCCTTCTACAACAAAGTAACAAAATCCACTCCAAAGCTCTCATGTTGGACTCACCACCATCTCTTCTTAAAACTACAATAGTTATAACTACCACAACTAATATACAATAAAGACGCCTCCAGAATCCACCAATAAGTGCCAGTACCGACAACAAAGTTGCTTTTGTAGAAAATTCTCAATTTAATAAACAACGGATACGGACTAATGCAACAAGCAAACAAGGCAATAAAATATTCCACAGAGTTAAGCGCTTTCAACCATTAAAACTGGTCTTCATCAGAACTAAAGTTTCCGACTAATCAGCTGTTTAAATAACTTCTATGGCGCCAAAAAATTCTCCGTTTCTTAAAGGTCTATACCTCTTAAAAATACAGCTTTCACATTATTATGAATGAAATAGTAAACAAAACTTATTGCAAATATAATAATTACAATAAATGCATGAATTAAAAATTATATATATTATTATATTATATATGTTTTACATTCATCGTAAATCCTTGTACATTGATACATATCACAGGCTACTGAATATATACAGGTTGACGGGAATATACTATTCAAGATTTTTAGACATCCATATTTTGTGGGATGGTGGAGTAGACAATATACAACATTTTATTAATTTTCTTAATACTAGCAGTGAATATTTAAAGTTTACATATTCTTATAATAAATTAGGTTTACCATATTTGGATACTCATATTTATTATGACGAGGGTAAAGTACATTCAAATATACATAGAAAAAGTACTTTTTTCAACAACTACCTGGGTTATACTAGTTGTCACCCACCAAAAGTGAAAGAAAATGTGTTTAAAGGTCAATGTATACGAATAGCACAAATGGTTTCTGAATGTGAAGAGATGAGAAAAGAAATGGAATATGTTAAAAGTTTATTCAAACAAAGAGGTTATCCTGATATTATGATGGATAAAATTATGAATTATGTCATAGAGCAGAGAGATACAAAATATAAACCTTTATTAGGAGCAGGTGACGTATTATTCAACAATAAGAATAATAATCCTTATATTAACATAGTTGGTTTTAATTTGTCAAAGACATGTATACTACAATACAATTTAACTGTTGATAAAATTAAACATATTATATATAAATTTTGGCATATATTAGGTAGT
Organism: Protopterus annectens; assembly: GCF_019279795.1. Lineage (NCBI taxonomy): Eukaryota > Metazoa > Chordata > Ceratodontiformes > Protopteridae > Protopterus > Protopterus annectens. The sequence goes on along the minus strand of NC_056745.1, from coordinate 2,538,524 downwards.
GATGTAAGTTTAGTTAAAATTCTAGGAACTAAACCGAATTTTACATATAAAATGGGTAAGAATATGAAGTTGCTATTAGAATATGGATATAAGGACAAGAAGCAGAATATAAATAAAAGTAATAAGTGTGGATTTTGCAACCAATGTAAATATATATCACAAGATAGAGAAATAAAGCTTCAGAATGGTCTTAAATCTTTTATAAAATGTAAACAAGGGAATTGTAATACAAAAATGGCAGTATACATAGCAAGATGTGACAAATGTCCAAGTTTTATGTCGGAAGGACAGAAAGATGTTTTAAAAAACGAATATATGACCATACCTTTTGTATTAAGACAAAAGATAAGAACAATACATTATATAGACATATAGATGCGAAGGGTGGTGACCATCAATTTAAATTTAATATTCTTGACATTATAGACATAGATCCAAGAGGAGGGGACTTTAAAAGTGTATTGGCTTATAGAGAGACTTGGTGGCAAATATGTTTAGATGCCACCACTCCCCCTGGACTAAATGAATCTGTTTCGATAAAATCTTTAGCATCACTGTGAAGACAAAAAATTATGAACAATACTATCAGTTGATTCATTACATACATTTCTTAAAAAAAGTTTGATTTTTAAAAAAGTCTGTTTTTAAACACGTAGAAATATATTTTATAATTTTAATAACATACATTTTATACATCCATTATTTATTATTTATATAATTTATATTTTAAAAAATATATATAATTATACTTTTTTAAAAACCGTCTATACAGTATTATATTCATCTATACATTTAGATGAAATAAATTCATTCTTATTATAATATTTTTTAAGACATTTAATGGTATTTCTGTCGTATTATATATTCTCCCTTCAACCTGTATATATTCAGTAGCCTGTGATATGTATTAATGTACAAGGATTTACAATGAACGTAAAACATATATAATAATATAATAATATATATAATTTTTAATTCATGTATTAATTGTAATTATTATATTTGCAATAAGTTTTGTTTACTATTTCATTCATAATAATGTGAAAGCTGTATTTTTAAGAGGTATAGACCTTTAAGAAACGGAGAATTTTTTGGCGCCATAGAAGTTATTTAAACAGCTGATTAGTCGGAAACTTCAGTTCTGATGAAGACCAGTTTTAATGGTTGAAAGCGCTCAACTCTGTGGAATATTTTATTGTCTTGTTTGCTTGTTGTATTAGTCCGTATCCGTTGTTCATTAAACTGAGAATTTTCTACAAAAGCGACTTTGTTGTCGGTGCTGGCACTTATTGGTGGATTCCGGAGGCGTCTTTATTGGTGTTTGTGTGAGCACTTGAAGTATTCAGTTGTGGATTATGGCTGCGGATGACACCGGTGCAACTGTATTGAACACTGGCTCCAAAGTGGGCGTAGGAGGTACGGAAACGGATGCTAATGAGAACATTTTATCTCTAAAGGAAGAACTTGCTGAGCTTAAGGGTGAATTGTACAAGTTATCACTCTTAGTGAATAAAGTATTGTCTGGTGTTAATACTATTCAGGAGGGCCACGGCTCCTCGCTACATTTAATAACAGCAACTAATCGCATGTAAACAATTCACCCACTGTTTCACCTTTGGAAAAAGAAAGTGGTATTGACAATTTGAACTGAACTACGAGCAGGTGCAAAATGAAAAAAACTGCTACTATGCTCATATCTGACAGCGAGGGTGAGCCGTTAAATGACAGTTTGGACATTCCAAACGCTCAGCGAGCAAATAAGAGCAAACATAATATATTTGATATTACAGCCCCTTCATTCAATAGTAATATTAATTTACCTGACATTACTTTTGATTTTTCCATCTATGATATGGAATTAGAAGCAAGAAGAAAGTACAGTTTTGTACCTACCATAAATGTAGATGTCCGATAGGTATGCATCTGCAGTCATCACATATGGGTTGTCCTGCCTCAGGCAGCCCTTCGGTCGGCCGGATTCCAAAGTCTGGGTCTGGCCTCGGCTGATGTCGCACTTTCCCCGACGTCAGAGCGTCTGGGGTATAAAAGCATCAGCCGACGCCATCTTCCTCAGTTTTTCTTGCCCCAGATGCCAGGTGCCCTCTAGGAAGGCTAAATTTGGATAAATGCAATAAAATTCCAAATATTTGCAAAAATATATATATATATACACATGTATATACAAACAAATACACCATAATAGATTCCCCCAGCTAGCTAAAAGAGGGGTAAGCACCCTAGGAATACCACAGAGGGGTAGGAGGGTGGGAAAACCTGACTGCAGATGCATACCTATCAGACATCTACATTTATGGTAGGTACAAAACTGTACTATGTCCTTCAAGGATGCATCTGCAGTCATCACATATGGGTAGAATACCATAGCCAAACTGGGGGTGGAGGTACTAAGTGAAGGATGGTGTAGTTAAGATACCCTGCAGGACTGCCGTAGCAAAACCTGCTCTGGATCTGGAGTATAAAGGCAAATTGTAATGCTTGGCAAATGTATGCACGGAGCTCCATGTAGCAGCTTCTAAAATGTCTTTGGTAGCCACCCCTCTTAGGAAGGCTGTGGTGGTGGCTGTGGCTCTCGTGGAATGAGGTCTAATGTTAGCTGGCACAGTCTTTCCATGAAAGGAGTAACAAAAACGAATGCAATTTCCTATCCATTTCGAAATTGTCTGTTTGGAAATTGCTTTTCCTTGTACCCCAGTAGCATATGCTACAAACAACTGGTCAGTCTTTCTGTAACTTTTAGTTCTGTCCAAGTAGTAGCGTAGTTGTCTGTGTATGTCCAGAGTGTGCAGAAGTCTCTCCCCTTTATTTTGAGGCTGTGGGAAGAATGTAGGCAAATGAATGGCTTGGTTCAAAGATACCCTGGATACCACCTTTGGCATGAATGTAGGATTGGTCCTCAAAGAAACTCTGTCCTGATGAAAGATAAGGAATGGCTGCACCACTATTAAAGCTTGTAGCTCAGATACTCTTCTTGCTGAGGTTATGGCCAGAAGGAAGGCAGTTTTCCAAGACAAAAACTGTACTTCTGCCGATGCTGCTGGTTCAAAGGGAGGAAGCGTTAGTTTTTCCAACACGAAATTCAGGTCCCAAGTAGGTAGAGGTGGTTTCCTTGGAGGATTAATGTTTTTGATTCCCCTTAGAAACTGTCTTAGTAGAGGGTGAGAGAAGACAGTTGGGTTTAGATTGTATCCTGCTGAGATTGCTGAGGCATGTATCTTGATGGAAGAGTAAGACAGGCCACTGTGGGACAATTCTGCCAAATATTCCAGTACATATGCCATATTCATCACAGTCACATCTAGGCCCTTTGCTGTGTTCCAGGTGTGAAATCTTTTCCATTTTGCTGTATATGCCTTCCTTGTGGAAGGTCGGCGAGCTTCCATAATAATATCCTTCACTCTCTGGGATAGGTTATCCTGAGGAGGAGTCATGGTATTCTCCAGGCAGTTAGCTGCAAGGTTTTCAGGTTGGAGTGTAGAGTCCTGAAATTGTGCTGCGTCAGTAGGAGTGGCCATAGAGGAAGAGGCCATGGTTTCGTCTGTGACAAACTCTTTAACAGTGGGTACCAGTGCTGTCTTGGCCAGTTTGGGGCTATCAGGATTACTCTGGGCTGCTCTGGGCTGCTCTGTCCTGATCTTCAGTAGGACCTTGGTCATTAGTGGAAGAGGTGGGAAAGCATAGACTGTTAGAGCTTTCCAGCTGAAAGAGAGAGCGTCCACCTTCCATGCTTGTGGGTGGTATGTCCTTGAGCAGAATTTCTTCAGTTGATGACTTAGGGGGGAAGCGAACAAATCTATTTCCAGCCTTCCCCATGATTGTGTGATTTGTAAGAAGATGTCTGGGTGTAGCATCCATTCGTGTGCATCCATGGTAGTTCTGCTTAAGCTGTCTGCCAGTGTATTGTCTTTCCCTGGCAAGAATTGGGACTGTAGCTGTATGTTGAGTTTCAATGCCAGTTCCCATAGGTTCATTGTCAGTCTGCAAAGAGGGTAGGAATGGGTGCCTCCTTGCTTGTTTATGTACCAAATAACTGTGGTGTTGTCTGTCCTTATGAGCAGGTGGCCTTGCTGAAGGAAAGGTTTGAAGGCCTCAATTGCGTGTATCACTGCCAGCAATTCCTTTTAGTTTATGTGCATGTGCAGCTCTCTTAGTGACCATAGCCCTTGTATACATCTGTCCTCCATGTGCGCTCCCCAACCTTGGTCTGAGGCGTCCGTGGTGATGGTTTGATTGGCTCTTGGCTTGCTGAAGGGCAGCCCGCTGTTCGACCGGCAGGCTTGAGCCCACCACAGGAATTCCTTTTGAAGGCAAGGAATGAGTGGGATCAGAGCTTCTAAGCTGTGACTGTGCTGAGTCCATAAACTTCTTAGGTACCATTGTAATTTCCTCATATGAAGCCTTGCTTGTGGAATAAGAAGAATGCAAGATGCCATGTAACCCAGGGCCTGTAGGATTTTCCTTGCAGTCATCTGAGTTTGTCTTGTGAGATTCTGAAAGGTTGTTGTGTGGGCTCGAACCTTGCCTGCCTGCTCTCAAGCCGACAACTCTACCGCTATGCTATTACTTCTTTAAAACCTCTTGAGCCGTGGAACCAAATAATTTTTGCTTTTCCATAGGAGCATCCAAAAGCTTAGCTTTAACATGGTCTGGCAGAGATTGTTCCTTCAGCCAGGCATGCCTACGTATAACTGCACCTGTCATAGTAGATCTACATGAAGATTCCAATGCATCATAACCACACTGCAAGAAATGGTTACTAACCTGCTGGGAGTTATGCACCAGATCCTGAAGGGATTTACGATCAAGGGGTTCAGAAGAGGACAGTTTCTTATTCAATTCATCTAGTAGATACTCTTGATACTGTATCATATGGAATTGACAGTTTAATGCCCTCATGGAAAGAGTTGCAGAAGTATACACGTTCTTACCCCATCTCTCTAATGCTCTGGACTCCCTTTCAGAGGGTAGAGGACTTTTAGCAGTGGCAGCTGCAACCCCTTTAGGGCCCTGGGAAATAGTTTCTGGATCAGCAGAGTGGGCCTTGTACAGGTGAAAATGTGAATCCGGGACCCTGTAGTACCTATCAGGTTTGGCAGGAGCCGGAGGGAGAGAGTCAGGGGCAGTACAAGCATCTGAATAGACATCATCAATTACATTCAAAACAGGAGGTATAGCTAAGGGCCTGTGCTGAGGTAAATGTAAAAAGGTCCTTAATCTCTTTCTGGAATCAGAGAACTCCTGACCCTGCCATTGAAAATGTTCTCTCATAGTGTGTAATGTTTCTCCAAATGAAAACTCTTCAGGAGGGGAGGCCGACGGAATAGATTCTTCAGCACCAGAATCCTCGTAGGCCGAATAAGCCTCCTCCTGGTGGTCTGTCAGAGCAGAGCCATCCGTGGACTCATCTGAGGACTGTGGATCAGAGGGCTCAACCCTGGGCCTTTTGTCCGGAGGTGGTTGAGAGCCCCTGTCCGGATGAGGTTGGGAGCCTCTAATTAATGAAATCAGATCCTCTGCTAGGGTAAGAATCTGAGAGCTAGAAGAAGGTCTCTGAGAGGAAACTTTGGGAGGCAAAGCCTTAGAAAGTTTAGCAGCCTTAGCCCTAGAGAAAGCCTTAATGGACATGGAAGCAGGGGGTCTGGCTGCACCACGTGCAGGAGTAGACTTATCTACAGTAATGGTGTCGGAAGGTTCCTGGACACCGGTTTCAGTAGGTAATTCAATGACCGACTCGGCCGGGGCCTCCAGGGCTGAGGTAGTCGGTTGTGTGGTTTCGGTAGTAGGAAGAGCCAAGGACTCGGTTTCAGCAGAGACCGAGACACTCGCGGTAGGCCTGACCGAGGTTTCAGCTGAAACCGCGGCCCGCGTGTGTCGGTCCTTGTCCTTCCGTTTTTTGACTAAATGCGAAGTCGGAGTCTCCGACGGCATTTTATAAGCAAAACTAGCCCCAAAAAACTCCTCTGCAAACTCCGACCAACGTCTAAGAGTTCGTCGGTTGAAGGAAGCACAGGCTGAACAGGCCGAGACGTCGTGGTCTGGGCCTAGGCAGGAGAGGCAGTAAGAGTGGAAATCCTTATGAGGTATTTGTTTCCCACAGGTTAAACAATTATTAACTTTATCTGACATCGGCTGAGGCAAGAGAGAGTCCCCAACAGGGTACTTAGCTTTTTCGAAGTCTTCGGTAGCTGAATCACAGGAGCTGACTGACCGGCACTTGTGAACTGCTTCTGCTTCGGGCACCACGTGGCAAGAAAGACTGAGGAAGATGGCGTCGGCTGATGCTTTTATACCCCAGACTCTCTGACGTCGGGGAAAGTGCGACATCAGCCAAGGCCAGACCCAGACTTTGGAATCCGGCCGACCGAAGAGCTGCCTGAGGCAGGACAACCCATATGTGATGACTGCAGATGCATCCTTGAAGGACATCAGGCACTAAACCGAAGCATGTAAAGCCTGGTAAAACCTACTCAGCGGTGACAGAGAATGTTACTCAAAATAGTCGAGTCAATATAACACAAACTGATAAAATACGTTATTCCCCTAAACGACAAGGACTGAATTCTAATGAAAATAAATTTAATCAATTTTTAAATTTTAATTATGACATTGATCAAATAGAGGAAAGAAACTGTAAGGTTTTTATGAATAATGAGGCTACTGAAGGGAATGGTAATCTCAAAAGTATGATTTATGCATTGGGAAAGAATTTAAAAACTATGAATGGTTTGAAAGTTGATAACCTGTATTTAACTAAATGTGTTGAAAACAAGATTGTACCCATGGGTTTGAGGTTTTTCAACCAACCCATGGGTCTTGTATTGACTGAAAATGATAAAAATGAATTTAACAAATGTTTTGATGAGTGTGGTTACAACTTTATGCATTTATTAATCAAATACAATGATGAACGACTGAGTAACCTTATATAGGAAGCAGAAAAGCCGAATACAAATATTGTTAATGACTTATTATTTAGTGAATGGGAGAGTTTATATAATAAACAATTTTCAGAGGCAGAGAAATGGATTACTAAATTATGTCAACGTAAATCGAACAAAATGTCAAGAGATAGGGAACAATATAACAAAGGTCTTGCATATAATTGGCCTAGGGTTAGGAACAATCGTACCCAGGGCCATAGAGATAGTAATAAATATGTTAGACATTACTACCAGGATTTCTATAAGGGTAGGGATTATTATATAAGAGAGGATTTTCACAGGTATCCCACAGATACAAGTCAGCCCTACTTGAGAACAAATCAAAAAAACAATTTTTACAAAAGGAAGGGACACAATCAGAATTACTAGTATCAGATTTGATGACTTGTTTGAACACTGGAGTTACAAGTAGAGATAAAGTTCAATTATTCGCTGATGTTAAGTTATCATTAGACGATAAGCGTCATAAAAACAAAAATATAACTCACATTAGCGATGTTTTAGAAAATAATATTAAAAAGACAGGAAATATTTATTCATACAATAATTTCAATATATATAATTATTCTACTGTTTCCATTAACAGTGTACATTTTGATTTATTTGAAAAGGGAATGAAATATATCCCCAACCCCAAATTTAATTTAACCGAATTGTTAATTGATTTTAAAAAATATGTAAGGAAGATGAATTTGGAAATATTTTTTAAAGACACATTGAAAACTGATAGTTTTGATACTAATCAAAAATTCACAAAACAGCTTAGGAAAGCTAGTTCTTTTACATCATCAAATCATCCTATTATTGAAACTTTTGACAAGGTAGTCACAAGGGAAATATATCAGGAGTGCAACAATTTAAAACAGATGACTAATATATATAATTTATCTCATCAAGAAATTAAGTTATTAAACGGAATATGACCACAATACAAGAATAATGAAACCTGATAAGGGGGGAGGAATTGTACTATATGATAATATACAATATATCAAGAAAATATATGATATATTAAATTTGACTGGCAATTATGAGACTATTTCTATGAATGAATTGCATATTGCCTATCAACGTATTGATTCATATATTGAGGAATATTTGATAGATGGAAGAATAACTGAAGAAATATATAATTTTATAAAGGTTAAATATCCAAAGGTTGCAACCTTAATAGGGATACCTAAAGTACATAAAGATACAATTGATCCCCATTTCGTCCCATAGTATCGGGAAGCAATTCCAAAACTTTCCCTATTGGTAAATATATCGATAGTAAGTTAAAAGCTATGTATTTGACTATTAAACACATGGTTAAAGACTCTTGGGTTTTTCTAACTAATTTTCCCACAAATACAACGGAGAATAGTAATATAATAACAGTAACAATTGACGTCATTGATTTATTCTCCTGTATTCCCAAACAGGAAGGTTTAGAAGCATCTTTTAATAGTATTATTAAATATAGTGGTCTTGAATGGGATGAAATGTCTTTATTGGTTGATATGATGTCTATTGTTTTGGACAACAATTTTATATACTTTGAGGGAGAATACTATAAGCAAACCAGGGGGGTAGCTATGGGTGCCGCTTGTGCCCCCATATATGCCAACCTGGTTATACTTAATTGGGAGGACACCAAACTATTCCCTAGTCAATTCTTCCCGTATATTAAATACTACTCAAGATTTTTAGATGACATCTATATTTTGTGGAATGGTGGAGTAGACAATATACAACATTTTATTAATTTTCTTAATAAAAGCAGTGAATATTTAAAGTTTACATATTCTTATAATAAATTAGGTTTACCATATTTGGATACTCATTTATTATGATGAGGGTAAAGTACATTCAAAAATACATAGAAAAAGTACTTTTTCCAACAACTACCTGGCTTATACTAGTTGTCAGCCACCAAAAGTGAAAGAAAATGTGTTTAAAGGTCAATGTATACGAATAGCACGAACGGTTTCTGAATGTGAAGAGATGAGAAAAGAAATGGAATATGTTAAAAGTTTATTCAAACAAAGAGGTTATCCTGATAGTATGATGGATGAAATTATGAATTATGTCATAGAGCAGAGAGATACAAAATATAAACCTTTATTAGGAGCAGGTGACGTATTATTCAATAATAAGAATAATAATCCTTATATTAACATAGTTGGTTTTAATTTATCAAGGACATGTATACTACAATACAATTTAACTGTTGATAAAATTAAACATATTATATATAAATTTTGGCATATATTAGGTAGTGATGTAAGTTTAGTTAAAATTCTAGGAACTAAACTGAATTTTACATATAAAATGGGTAAGAATATGAAGTTGCTATTAGAATATGGATATAAGGACAAGAAGCAGAATATAAATAAAAGTAATGTGCGGATTTTGCAACCAATGTAAATATATATCACAAGATAGAGAAATAAAGCTTCAGAATGGTCGTAAGTCTTTTAGAAAATGTAAACAAGGGAACTGTAATACAAAAATGGTAGTATACATAGCAAGATGTGACAAATGTCCAAGTTTTTATGCCGGAAGGAGAGAAAGATGTTTTAAAAAAACGAATATGTGACCACACCTATTGTATTAAGACAAAAGATAAGAACAATGCATTATATATAGATCCAAGAGGAGGGGACTTTAAAAGTGTATTGGCTTATAGAGAGACTTGGTGGCAAATATGTTTAGATGCCACCACTCCCCCTGGACTAAATGAATCTATTTCGATAAAATCTTTCGTATCATTGTGAAGACAAAAAATTATGAACAATACTATCAGTTGATTCATTACATACATTTCTTAAAAAAAGTTTGATTTTTAAAAAAGTCTGTTTTTAAACACCTAGAAATATATTTTATATTTTTAATAACATACATTTTATACATCCATTATTTATTTATATAATTTATATTTAAAAATATATATATAATTATTATACTTTTTTAAAAAACTTCTATACAGTATTATATTCATCTATACATTTAGATGAAATAAATTCATTCTTATTATATTTTTAAGACATTTAATGGTATTTCTGTCGTATTATATATTCTCCCTTCAACCTGTATATATTCAGTAGCCTGTGATATGTATCAATGTACAAGGATTTACGATGAATGTAAAACATATATAATAATATATATAATTTTTAATTCATGTATTTATTGTAATTATTATATTTGCAATAAGTTTTGTTTACTATTTCATTCATAATAATGTGAAAGCTGTATTTTTAAGAGGTATAGACCTTTAAGAAACGGAGAAATTTTTTGGCGCCATAGAAGTTATTTAAACAGCTGATTAGTCGGAAACTTTAGTTCTGATGAAGACCAGTTTTAATGGTTGAAAGCGCTTAACTCTGTGGAATATTTTATTGTCTTGTTTGCTTGTTGTATTAGTCCGTATCCGTTGTTCATTAAATTGAGAATTTTCTACAAAAGCGACTTTGTTGTCGGTGCTGGCACTTATTGGTGGATTCCGGAGGCGTCTTTATTGGTGTTTGTGTGAGCACTTGAAGTATTCACAACTAATAAACACCTAGTTAACACAGACCATAAGTTTATATAAAACTCCAATAACTGTGTTCACTAAAATAACATCCTTCAGCAGTATTTCACTGTGCTAAGAGTCAAGTTTCAGTGAAAAACTTCTGGCCACCAAAAAGTCAAATACTGCTCTCTATTTCAGTTATGTCATCAAACTTTGGAACAAGTAACCAAATCCACTGAAACAGGCTTCAAACCTAAATTAAAACAATAGTTGATTGGCTCTTGGCTACGCTCATCGACCTCACCAGGATAATGTGGAACCTTCAAGACATTACCATGTCTATAAGACATCTGGCATATAGACACATTAAGCACAAACCACAAAACACTTGCAAAGCTGTACTATCTTACCTCCATTTTGCCATATATGTCTCCCTTTTTCCTTCAATTTTCATAAATTCCCACATATTCTCACCACCTCTTCCCACTATTTCCTGTTTTTTCACTCTTTTTCTTCCAACTATATGATCAAGATGCACTATTTTGACGTTGGATAACCTGATTACCACTGACAAAAATCCTAATATTAACATCAAGTTTCCTAAGAACTCCATCCATTATACCATTACTGTATGTTGTTTCTATTTGTAATGTAGTGTTTCATTAGAACTCTTCATTTTGGGCTTTCCTTTTTATTCTTGTATTTCCTGAAAAGGCAATACATTAAAACATTACTGTATATATTTTTATTCTCACAGTTTGAAGCTTTTATCCCTGGGCTTCTACTGAAAATGGGTTCTCTTCCTCCAGTTGGACTATCTTGGTCAATGAAATGAAATACAATTTCAAAAGAAACTTTTAAATAATAATACTGCTCCTCAGCAGACAAATTGCACAAGCAGTTTTTTTTTCATTTTGGAAGCCCTTAGATGTAACTGCACACTAAGCAGCTGTACAGCTTTGTCTCAAATAATGTCTCTCAAATACAGTACTTTTTTTTCTACAAATTTCCAAAATATGTCAACTCCTCTGTGCTATACATCCCTCTTTCATGGTCATTATTTCTATATACAAACTTCCTTTGGGTGTCTCAAGTATCCATTTTTCCATCAACTGCTATGACTATACATCTTTCATAGCAGAGTTTTACTTGCTTTCAGTACTACCTCACATCTCATCGCCACATAAATTCCACTGACTGTTAAACTCTAAAGGTGCTTTACCCTTGAGGGAAGAAACAGCCACTTCCATTCTATGCAACACATCTCTACTGTTTTTCCCCACAAAAGTTATTTTCTTTCAGCAGGTTTAATTTTTCTTTGGCATTTTTAATAAATAGTCTCATCCAACCCTCCATCTGACACCTCAGTAATCTTTACATCATTGTCTTGAAATATTATGACATCATCATGTTAATCTAACAAGTCACATACAACAGTCATCCACCATTTTGTCTGTTTCACCCCACATCATTAGCCCTCGGGTGCCTTCTACAGAAAACAGCAGGTCAGGCGCCTTCTACAGAAAACAGCAGGTGAATGTCTCTGATGCCCTTGGCCAGATTTCTCCTACTCAGTATGAATATCACTTCTGGTCTTTCCGAAAAGGGGCAGGTCACTGGTCTAGCAGGACAAATCTGGTCAAAGTGTAAATAAATCAAAAATGGCCATCAAAATAAAATAGCAAAAGACTGAGGAGTGCCGTAAACAATTACATTCTTCAGAACAGTATGAAAGAAACTGCCTCTCACTAGTATTAAACAATTCAAAGAATCTAAACCTTGTGACATTGCTGAAGTATCTTGTATTAAAGAACTTGTCATAGTTGGCCTTTCAGTTTAATAAATAAAATATTTATCAGCAATGGCAGCATTACACAGGAACACACAGGGGCCACTCTGGGAAGCTGTGTGGCCCTGAGTGCTCTATTCCCTGGAATACTACAAAATAGTCTTTTTAGAAATTAAAAAAAGTCACTCAAACAAAACAAACAAAAAGAAAACTAGCCCCGTCTGCTCCCATTGAGAAAACACAAGCTAATGTGGCTCCTACTTTCTAATGTCTCTTTTACAAATTAGAAAAACTCTATCATAAAAAAAAAATAAATAAATCTCCATCTGTTTCCACAAAGCATGCAAAAAGTACAGTTTTGTACCTACCATAAATGTAGATGTCCGATAGACATGCAACTGCAGTCATACCATGTGGGTTGTCCTGCCTCAGGCAGCCCTCGGTCGGCCGGATTCCAAAGTCTGGGTCCGACGTCGGCTGATGTCGCTTTTCTCTCCGACGTCAGAGCGGCTGGAGTACATAAGCATCAGCCGACGCCATTTTCTTCAGTGTTTCTTGCCCCAGATGCCAGGTGCCCTCCAAGGAAGGCTGTAATCAAATTGGAAGACAAAAACAGGATTCCAAACAAATAAATGAGCAATAAAACAAATACACCATAACAGATATCCCCAGCTAAGAGTAACAGGGATAGGAGTGGACCCTAGGCATAGAGGGTATGGAGGGAGGGAAAATCCGACTGCAGTTGCATGTCTATCGGACATCTACATTTATGGTAGGTACAAAACTGTACTATGTCCTTCAAGAATGCAACTGCAGTCATAACATGTGGGTAGAATACCATAGCTTAGCTGGGGAGGAGGAATGCTCTAGGAAAAAGATGGTGTGGCAATCAAACCCTGCAGGACTGCCAAGCAAAGCCTGCTCTGGATCTGGAGTATAGAGGGAGATTGTAGTGTTTGGAGAATGTATGCACGGAGCTCCATGTAGCAGCTTCTAGAATGTCCTTGGTAGGCACCCCTCTTAAGAATGCTGTAGAGGTGGCTGTAGCTCTGGTGGAATGTGGTCTGACATTGGCTGGAACAGTCTTTCCATGAAAGGAATAACAGAATCTGATGCAATGTCCAATCCATTTAGAAATAGTCTGTTTTGAAATTGCTTTTCCTTGGACTGCAGGGGCGTAGGCTACAAAAAGTTGTTCAGACTTCCTACTGTCCTTGGTTCTGTCTAGGCAGTATCGAAGTTGTCTGTGAATGTCCAAGGTATGCAACAGTCTTTCCCCCTTATTCTCAGGATTGGGGAAGAAAGCAGGCAGATGAATGGCTTGATTTAAAGAAACCCTAGATACCACCTTTGGCATAAAAGTAGGGTTGGTCCTTAATGAAACCCTGTCTCTGTGAAAAATAATAAAGGGTGGTATTGCCATTAGGGCCTGTAGCTCCGAAACCCTTCTTGCTGTGGTAATTGCCAACAGGAAAGCTGTCTTCCATGAGAGAAATTGCAAGTCAACTGAAGCTGCTGGCTCAAATGGAGGTAGAGTCAGTTTTTCTAAGACAAAATTGAGGTCCCAGGCTGGCACTGGGGCCTTTCTTTGTGGCTTAATGTTCTTGATTCCCCTGAGGAATTGCCTTAGTAAGGGGTGAGAAAAAAACAGGAGGATCAGTGTTGTATCTCGCTGAAATAGCAGATGCATGTATCTTTATGGAAGAATATGAGAGGCCGTTCTTTAGCATATCTGCCAAATATTCCAAGATGAGTGGGATGTTCAACAATGATGCATCATGTCCCTTGCTGGCATTCCAATTGCTGAATCTTTTCCACTTTGCTAAGTAAACCTTTCTGGTGGATGGTCTTCGAGCCTCTGTTAGTATCCGCTGAACTTCCTTGAAGAGAGATAAGCTGGAGTTATTTATGGGATCTCCCAGGCTGTTAGCTGCAGTGTCTGAAGATTTGGATGCAGTGTTTCGAAATTGTGTTGAGTCAAAAGTAGAGGCCACTGAGGAAGGGCCCACCTCCTGGTGTGACATATGCTCCATAGTAGTGGGTACCAGTGTTGTCTTGGCCAGTCCGGAGCTATTATGATTCCCTTGGGTTTCTCTGCTTTGATCTTTAGTAATACTGAGGTCATCAGTGGCAGAGGTGGGAATGCATAGATTGCTAGGGAGTTCCAGTTGAATGAGAGGGCATCTATTTTCCAAGCTTTTGGATGGTACGTCCTTGTGCAGAATTTTGGTAGAAGATGGTTGAGGTGAGAGGCAAATAGGTCCACTTCTGGCTTGCCCCATGTCGAAGTGAGTTGTCTGAAGGCCTTCGGATGTAACCTCCACTCGTGTGGATCTGTGAAATTCCTGCTTAGGCTGTCCGCCAACACACTGTCTTTTCCTGGAACAAACTGGGATTGTAACTGGATGTTTAGGCTCAGTGATTTCTCCCATAGCTGCATTGTCAGTCTGCAAAGGGGGTAAGAGTGGGTTCCCCCTTGCTTGTTTATGTAACACATCACAGTGGTGTTGTCTGTCCGTATCAGTAAATGGCCTTGCTGGAGTTGGTGTTGAAAGGCCTCGATGGCATGCATCACTGCCAGCATTTCCTTTTGGTTTATATGTAGATGTGTTTCCTTTGGAGACCATTGTCCTTGTATACATCTGCCTTCCATGTGCGCCCCCCATACAAGGTCTGAGGCGTCTGTAGTCATGGTCTGTGTTATCCGTGGTTTTTTGAATGACATACCTGTGTTTGCCTGGCTCACCGAGGCCCACCATAGGAATTCCTTTTGTAGGCATGGAATGAGTGGTATGATTGTCTCCAAGTTGTTGCTGTGTTGAGACCAAATGCTTTTTAGGTACCATTGAAGCTTTCTCATGTGTAGTCTTGCTAATGGAACCAGGAGAATGCAAGATGCCATGTAACCCAGGGCCTGTAGGAATCTCCTTGCAGTCATCTGGGTGAGTTTTGCTAAACCTCTGAAATAATGAGTTAACTTTTCTTGCTTGTCTTCTGTCAGGTAAGCCATCTGAGAGGCTGTGTCTAGTTTGGCTCCTAAGAAGATTATTTGCTGGGATGGCTGCAGTCTTGACTTTTGGAAGTTGACTGTGTATCCCAGAGCTTGAAGTAATCGTATGACATAATCCAGGTTTTTGTCAACATCAATTTGTCGTCCGCTTGTATGAGGCAGTCGTCCAGGTACGGATAAATTTGTATACCCTGGAGCCTGCAATGAGCAATTACTGAAGCCAGGCATTTTGTAAATACTCTGGGCGCAGTAGATAAGCCAAATGGCAATGCTGAGAATTGATAATGCTCTGGCCCTGCAAGAAATCTGAGGTATCTTCTGCAGCTGTGTCTGATAGGGACATGCAGGTATGCCTCCTTGAGGTCCAGAGTAATCAGCCACGACCCCTTGCCCATCATGGGAAGGAGTTGCTGTAGAGTCAGCATTTTGAACTTTGGTACTATGAGAAAGGTGTTTAATGTGAACAAGTCCAGTACTGGTCTCCATTGAGATTCTTTTCTTGGAACAAGGAACAGTCTTGAGTAAAACCCCTGGTCTTGTTCTTGTTGTGGAACTCTTTCTATTGCTTTCATCTGAGTCAGCAGAGTGATTTGCTTGATGGCCTCTGCCCTCTGATTCTGTGGAAGGTTTGGCATGCCTTGTTTTCTTGGTAAGGTATGAAAATGAAACCTGTACCCTCGGTCTATAATGTCCAAAATCCATTTGTCCTTTGTCAGTCTGTGCCAGTTTTCTGCAAACAGAGATAATTTTCCACCCAAGGGAGCTTCTAGCTGTTCCCTGGTAGGCGGTGAAAAAGGAAAGTCATTGAGATTGTGGTTGTGGGGCAGGTGAAACCCCTGCGTCACTTCTTTGGTTTCCTGGCTGCCATTGTCGTCCCCTGTAAGGGCCTCTGTATTGGCCTCTTCCTCGGCCACGTCTGTTCTTCCCCCTTTGAAACTTTTCTGGATTAGGAAAGGACCAGTTTTTTGAAGGCCAATTCCTACTAAATCTGGGGGGTTGAACCTGGAGAAAATCTTTCACAGTCTGAACTGATTTTGCTTTTTCTTCGATGGTCTTTAACACATCCTTAGCATTTGCACCAAAAAGCTTGTTCTTTTCCAAAGGTGCATCCAGATGTTTTGCTTTAACATGATCTGGTAGAGGTTGATCTTTTAACCAAGCATGTCTACGAATGACTGCCCCTGTCATAGCTGCCCTACATGAAGCTTCCAGTGCATCATATCCACACTGCAGGAAGTGATTGCTTACTTGCTGAGTGTTACGAACAGCTTCCTGCAAAGTCTTCCTGTCTAAAGGATCAGGAGTGGCTAATGTTTTTTGTAAATCTTCTAACAGATAATCCTGATATTGTAACATATGAAAAAGGCAATTTAAAGCTCTCATAGATAAGGTAGTGGATGTGTAAACCTTTTTGCCCCATCTCTCTAATGACCTAGCTTCCCTGTTGGAGGGCAAAGGATTTTTTGAGGTGGAGGCTGAAACTCCTTTAGGCCCCTGTGAAATAGTTTCCAAATCAGCAGTATGGGCCCTGAATAAATGGGAATGAGTTTCTGGGACCCTGTAATACCTGTCTGGCTTGGCTGGAGCAGGAGGAAGAGAATCAGGGGTAGCACTAGAGTCAGAATACAAATCATCCAGAACATCAAGTACAGGAGGAATAGCTAAGGGCCTGTGCTAAGGCTTCTTAAGGAAAGTCCTAAGGCGTTTCCTAGAATCAGAATATTCCTGACCTTGCCACTTGAAATGTTCCCTCATGGTGTGCAGAACTTCCCCAAAAGAAATATCCTCAGGAGGGGAGGCCGAGGGGATGGAATCTTCTGCATCCGAGTCCTCATAGGTTTGAAAGAGCTCTTCCTGGCTATCAGAGTGGCCAGAGCCCTCAGAATCTTCATCTGAAGGAGTAGGGTCAGAGGGTTCTACCCGGGGCCTTTTATCAGGAGGAGGCTGGGATCCTCTCTCAGGATGGGCCTGCGAACCTCTAATCATGGAAATTAAATCAGCAGCCATGGACATAATGTCGGCTGAGGTAAGGCTTTAGAAGTAATATGCTTTGTTTTGCTGGCTGCCTTAGCCCTAGTGTAGGCCTTAATAGACATGGCCATAGGGGGCCTGGCAGCTCCACGTGCAGGAGTGACCTTGTCTACAGCAATGGTCTCGGGCATTTCCTCAGTTTCAGTATCCGGAGGAAAATCTATAACTGGCGGAGTAATGTCTGGAATCGGAGTCGTCGGTAATGCGGTGACTTCGGTTCGGAGCGGTGGAGAGACCGTCTCAGAGGGAACTGGAGCACTCGCACTAGGTTTTGGTGTGGAGTCGGTGGTAGACGCGGGCCGAGGATGTCGGTCCCGGTCTTTTCGCTTTTTGGGAGTTTGCTATGTCGGAAGATCCGACGGCATGGTGTAAGCAAAATTATCACCGAAAAAATCTTCAGCGAACTCCGCCCGGCGCCTGAGTGCGCGCTTGTTGAAGCAAGCACAGGCTACACAGGCCAAGACGTCGTGGTCTGGGCCCAGGCAAGGGAGACAGTAAGAGTGGAAATCCTTACGAGGTATTTGTTTACCACAAGAAAGACAACTGTTAACTTTTTCAGTAATTTCTGACATCGGCTGAGGCAAGAAAAGGTCCCCAATGGGGTACTTAGCTTTTTGATGACTTCGGTATCGTAGAATACAGGAGCTGACCGACCGGCACTTGCGAACTGCTTCTGCTTCGGGGACCGCGCGGCAAGAAAGACTGAAGAAAATGGCGTTGGCTGATGCTTATGTACTCCAGCCGCTCTGACGTCGGAGAGAAAAGCGACATCAGCCGACGTCGGACCCAGACTTTGGAATCCGGCCGATCGAGGGCTGCCTGAGGCAGGACAACCCACATGTTATGACTGCAGTTGCATTCTTGAAGGACATGCATGGTTTCTACTTCTGCACAAACGCATTTTCCCGCGTAGCTAACTACATAAATGTGGTGGGAGAGTAAAGTGCAGAAGGGAAGACTGGTACTTTTCCGGCTAAATGAAAATGGAGTTAAGTAAACAGAAGTACATATAGAATTAGAAGTGTATTTACACAGATTGCAGAAGAGAATGGCTTTTACAGTGTGTGCATACAAGTGTTTTCTCTGACCGACTATCAAAAGCCAAAGACATCCAAGTGCATCTGGTATGTTAAGTACGGTGGATATAAAAAATGTACATACCCCTGTTAAAATACCAGATTTTTGTGATATAAAAAATGAGACCACAATAAATAATTTCAAAACGTTTCCAACCTTTAATGTGACCTATAACCTGTACAATTCAATTGAAAAACAAATCTGTTAGGGGAAAAAATATAAAAAATCAAAAATGCACAATAAGCTGGTTGCATAAGTGTGCACTTCCTTAAACTAATACTTTGTTGAAGCACCTTTTCTTTAATTACAGCATTCAGTCTTCTTGGGTATACACCTGCCATCAATTAAAGAGACTCTGATTAATCCCAAATAAAGTTCAGCTGTCCTAGTAGGATTTTCCTGACATTTACTCAGTTGCCTGCTACAGCAAAAGCCATGGTTCACAGAGAGCTTACAAAACATCAAAGGGATCTCACTGTTGAAAGGTATCTGTCAGGAGAAGGGTACAAAAATTTTTCCACAGCAATGGATATAAAATGTAACACAGTGAAGACATCAAAAAGTGGAGAAAATATGGGGCAATGGTGATGCTGCAAAGAACTGGACTTCCCTCCAAAATTGATGAAAAGACAAGACGAAAACTGGTCAGAGAGGCTGCCAAGAGACCTACAGCAACACTGAAGGAGCTGCAGGAGTCTCTGGCAGGTACTGGCTGTGTACTACATGTGACAACAATCTCCCATATTCTCCATATGCCTGGCCTATGGGGTAGGGCTGCAAGACAGAAACCTTTTCTTACACAGAAAAACATCCAGGCCCAGCTAAAATTTGCAAAACAATACATCAAGTTTCCCCAAAGCATGCATAAAATGTGTTATGGTCTGATGAGACCAAGGTTGAACTTTTTGGCCACAATTCCAAAAGGTACATTTGGCACAAAAACAACATCACCAAAGAACACCATCCCCACAGTGAAGCATGGTGGTGGCAGTATCATGCTTTGGGGTTGCTTTTCTTCAGCTGGAACTGGGGCTTTAGTCAACGTGGAGGTAATTATGAACAGTTCCAAACACCAGTCACTTTTGGCTCAAAGCCTTCAGGCTTCTGCTAGCAAGCTGAAGATGAAGAGGAATTTCACCTTTCAGCATGACAATGACCCCAAAGCATATATCCAAATCAACAAATGAATGGCATCATCAGAAGAAAATTAAAGTTTTGGAATGGTCCAGCCAGAGCCCAGACTTAAATCCAATAGAAAAACTGTGGGGTGACCTGAAGAGAGCTGTGCACAAGAGATGCCCTCGCAATCTTACAGATTTGGAGCACTTTTGCAAGGAAGAGGGGGGCAAATATTGCCAAGTCAAATGTGCCACACTGACAGACTCCTACCCAAGAAGACTGAACTCTGTAATTAAATCAAAATGTGCTTCAACAAAGTATTAGTTTAATGGTGTACATACTTATGCAACCAGCTTTTTGTACGCTTTTTATGTTTTATATTTTTCCATTAACAGATTTGTTTTTCAATTGACTTGTACAGATTATAAATCACATTAAAGGTGGGAAAAGTTTTGAAATTATTTATTGTGGTCATTTTTTTATATCACAAAAACCTGGCATTTTAACAGGGGTGTGTACATTTTTTATATCCATTGTAAATGCCAGCAAGTGATTAATACCAGAAGATACATTTTTTTATTAGAAGTGGAACACAGTCTGCTTAAGTGACTTCTTCAGAGTTGGTAGTAGGCAAACTGAGGTAGAAAACATCAAATGCTGAACATTTAACTGAAGGAGGTGCAGCTCAGTTAAGAGTTTGTTTCCACATTGACTGCCTGGCATCCACTAACTTTTTTTATGGGTGGGAGGGATGTAAATTAAACTGAGGAGCATGGTTAGTCACCGTCCGTCATTAGAGATTCATAGATTCTAATAGGTCAGAAGAATGCCTGTCCATACACCACCAGTTGTTATTCTGCTAACTTTAAGCGAATAAAACGTGCCTGGCACTTAAGGCTCTGAGCTGGAACTGCTTCCTGTAGTCAAAAGTACAAGGGTTTAAAACCTAAATCTCGCTTCCCCCTTTTTTTTTGTAAGGAAGTAAAAAGAAAATAAATGCTGCGCACATTCTGGATGCAATACGTCTGTTTACTAATGGAACAGGTTTTGCATTTGCATGCATTTTCTGGGCAAAAAGTACAAACTATGAAACTCTAATGTCTAGTATTAGCATCCGACTATAATCCACATTGAGTTACTAGAAAACCAAACGTTTTAAGAGGAATAGACCAGGTACAAATATGAAGCAAAATCAGTGGTGTTCTTCAAAAGTCAAGGACAGGTGAAAGGTAAGATTTAGTGACATTAGGCAAAACAAAATCAGAGACAATTAAGAGTTGTAGACTTCCTGCTGCATGTGATGTAATTGACAGTGAAACAAAAGCAGCCTTCACATTTGTTTTCACAGAAAAGAACACAGAATGCATGGGAATTTGAAGACCGGATTAACCAACATTGAAAATTAGACAAATTTACACACACACACACACACACACACACACACACATAAAACTGTTCCACTCTGAAATTTTTCTCTCTCTCTGAACGCCTTTCCCTCTCTTGTTACTAAGTAATCGACCCTGCTGACCCCAAAGTGATGTCAGCATATCACCAAAGAAGCAGAACTTCCTGCAGATTAAGCAGTGAGGGTGGAGCATGTTATGGCTATCGAAAGATTTTTTGGAAGACATCTTCCTTAAAAAGAAAAGTGAGCATGAAAACTTAAATGACCGACAGCCAGGGTAATCAACTACTGAGGAAATGCACTTTGAGAACAGATGTGCTACTTTGATTTTGTCAGATTACACATGATCTTTAATCTTTCCACCACCATGCTGACTGTGTCATTCAGACAGTACTACTGGGTCAACCCTCAAAAGGGACACTTTCACCAGTAGGTTTACCTGGTTAACAAATATTTAAAAAACAGTTTTTTATGATTTGTCTCATTTGGGGTCTTTGTCTCCCTTCCCCATTATCTTTGTTTTGTCCAGAAGTTTTGAGCAAAAAGTTGAAATTTATTTTGGTCTTCCTAGAAACATTTGTGGCTTTCTGACAAATTGCTGTGGACTGAAACTGATGTGCCTGCCATTACTTAGAGAATACAGACTTTGCCCTTTTAGAAATGCTTGTTAATGCTTGTTAATGCAACTTTTTAAGAATGTAGGAGAAATATTTAAAATCTGCTCCTGAATTTGGGCGGTTTACCTCTGATTAACTGTAGTAACCAAGAGCTTCATCATATAAGCCATGTTCTTTTGCAATTATCCTTGATTTCCTTGTTTTGCTGACTGTTGACAGTATGTTTATTATTTGGCTGTGAATAAACTGTGCAGCATGCAGTTTGGTCTTTGCAGGCATGAAAGTGTGAAATGGAATGTGCTTGGGCTACAACAGTTTGTCTGGTACTTACTGCAGATGAATACGACTATAAGCGGTTAATGAGCTGGCTCTGGTAGTAGAGGGTCCCTCAGTCTTTTTTTGTCTTTGGTGTGATTGACAAAGTAACTTCACTAGATAGTACTCTTGGGCTGTGACAATGGACACTTGTGTACAGAGGACTGTTAGCCAATGAGTTATACATTTGTCTTTTGAATTCTTGCACCCTTCACATAGCCATTAATTAGAAATTCACCATATGCTACTTGACTATGAACCTCGGCAAGTCTGTGATTTAATCAGTTGCTAAATACATCCTCAACACTTGATTTGTTAGACTGTAGCATACCAAGAATTCATCCAAACCATAATACTTCACAAATTTAGTTTTTTCTGTGCTGTTCATATTGACAGCACATGTGAAATATGTAAGTATTTCATTAGACTGTGGCATGTATTGTTTTTTTTTCTTAGGGAAACATTTGCTGATGTTTAACAATGGATTGTTACCAAGCATTAAAATAATTACAACAACACTCATCTGTTAATTAGGTAGGCCCACTGTTCTCGCAGTCCCTTTTCAGTAGTGACCCAGAAGGCAAATGAGGTCTGAAGGAATCGAACCCTCTACGACAAGAAATACAGACCACAGCCTTAACTCTATTTGCTAACTACAATGAATTTGAGACTATTTTTTTTTTGCGGTGGGTGTCTTCAGATGTCCAACATGTGCTCCAAAAGCTAGCTATTGTGCACCTAGTGTGTCCCTAAAAGAAATGGAACCTGAAGCCACCACTGAACACCATGACAAGTAATAAACAGTAATTAGAAATTAAAACTGCATGCGTTAGATTGGCAAATGCAGTACTAAACTCTGTAGATGTGATAGTAAAGACTGCACAGAGTTAATGTGGGTATGGCCTCATTAATTGAAATGGGTCAATTTTCCTGACCAAAAAAGATCTATCAAATTAAATTAGTTGCAACATGTTTTAAACAGTACTTTTTGGAAATTAATTTCAGAGTCCATGAATTAGAGAAACATTTTTCAAATTGTCTTGTTAAGCATGAAGGACCAAAAGTCTTCAATTTAATTGCTATGCTGTGTGTCAATCAGGCCCATTTCTAGGCAATCTCATCTGTGAAATGCGATGAAATGTGTCAATTTAGCTTCATCTGTATTCAGGTATTACTTTCATGTTCAAAGTATCTGCTAGATGGATTGAGATGAACAGTTGGATAGCGAATTTACAATATTTTCCCCAGATTAAATAAGCAACCCACTAATTCCTCTGTGTACAGCTACATTATATTTGAATCTGGATGTTATATTTTCTAATTTTTTGGAGGCTTCTGATGCTTCTATTGGGGTCTAAACCGAAGTGCAAATTTTGATACTGTTCTACTAAAATCTTTTCAATTTTTATGGCAGTAATGGCGGTTAACTACACAACTTTCACATTTCACAGCACTGTCTACATTTAGTTAATTCATACAATCATGTGATTAATATGTACTCAAACAGTATTTGGTTATTGTGTCAATCAATGTAAAGTCAAATTTTTCACTGATTAAAAGTTTTAATCTCAAGTATCTTCCAGATATTTTTCTTTTCAACTGCTGTTATATATAGTCTTTTTTTTTTTAACTTTTGTGTTTTGTGACTTGTTTTGCAAAGTCCGTTGAGTAGATTTTTGTAATTTCCGTGAACATCATCTTTACTGTGAAGGAAGCAGACCAGCAGGATAGCGCAGCATGATAATATATTACCTGCAGCAGTTCAGATGACACTAATAACAATAACAGCTCTGTTTTCACAGTAATGTAGTCTCCGATGGTGAAGGCAGCCAGGGTACAATGTCATCTTCGTAGGGTGATTTAATTATAAACACTGCTTGAGCCCACTAAACCTTTTTATAGAAATGGAATTTCTGAATATCAAATGCCAAAGGGAATTTGGATGAATCAAAAATTCACAAAATAATTTAAAGAACTTGAAATTGTCTCATTCAAAATCAAAAGGATGGAACATAACTTATTTTTTAAGGAAAATTACAACAGGAAAAGAATATCCTGGGGGTTCCGCATTACTAAGGCGCCATCAAGAGACAATCAGCAGAATTTTTACAGGTTTGGGAAAAAATTAAAGCAGGTTTGGGTTCTTAGAAATTACTGTTTAATAAATGTTCAGAAGATCTGGTTGATTTGCAGAAGGATCCTCATGGATAAACTGAAATTAACATTCAACACAGTGAAATTGCAAGTAACCCAGCTATGAGCAATAACAAAATGGTTAGTGAAGACGGAATTCTGAGAACAAGAAAATCCTTCTATATTGCTCAACTTATAAGTAAGGACATGGCATCTAGGTCCAGGAGAAGTCATCATACTACTGTACTCGGCCAACATCAGACCCATCAGTGTGTAATTCCCCCTTCAGTTTCCACCTGACCAGACACATGCAGCAACTGGAACATCCGCAGAGATTCCTTACAAAAAGGAATTCAGGGCATGAAAACTGTGCCCTATGCAGATTGCATCAAATCCCCATTTTAATATTCAGTCTCCTACAGACTACGGAATGGCGATCTAGGTCTGGCTTACAAGGCATCCTTGGACGAAACTGATGAATTTTTGCACACCTGCAAAATAAACAGCATCAGAACTACTAAATTTTGCTTGTGACATAAGTAAGACATTTTGTACAGACAGATAGGCATCTCTGAGAATTTCCATTCTCTGGAAAACACTCTCCATCTATGGGAAACAAAGTCCCTCCCGCACCCTATTTAAGTGCAACTTGGACAACTGGATGGGAAATCAGAAATTATCCCCCTTGTCTGGCACCTATGTCTGTGATGAACAGAGGTACCCAGAAAATCATGTTATAACCAAAAATCACCCATGTATAAATGTCTACAACATAAAACTTGTGGGTCACATTTGGGTTACACCAGTGGCAGCTGATGACTTCAAATCAAAGGGGAGCTGCAGGAGACAGCTGAATGGGTGGGGCCAATGGGAGGGGTGTGGTCAACTAGAAAGGGATGGAGTTATACTCAAAACCACTAAAACTGTGACTTTAAATATGCTGTCCTGGGTGCCAAACCATTATTATGAGAGTCCAATCAAGACAAATGAAGTGTAGAAGAAAAAAAATATTTCAGTGCATTGGCTACATGACAGCTTACATAATATCTAGATGGAAACAAAAAGGTTTTGAGGCATGAAAAAATAAATTACTTTTTAAATAGATTACTGGAATGCCAGTCAAATCAAGTATAAAAAAACAAGCAACACTCATCTCAAATCACTTCTCCTTGCACTGCATTTCTAATTATAATTTATATTCAGCTTTATAAAAGTACCAAGTAACATGCCGAAAATAGCAGTCTCTGTGACACCCCCACTTGTAAAAATGTTTCTTATCCAAAAAAGACCTGATGCTTGACAACAACTATCTACTTGTTTCATGGGGAAACATGATCAAAGTAAAAAATGAACAGCGAACAAGAAACAAGCTCAAGATAAATTGCTTAAAGGATTACTGCACAGGTTAGGGACCACACATGATAGACTGGCATTCTGTTTAGTTTACGGGTAAAGCCTGCAAAGATGACTGCCAGTCCCCAGCAAATGTAATGAGATTCTGAAAATATTGTAATCCTGCCCATTACTACAAATACTGTCATATGCATTTTAATACCTAAGGCTTATTATGCTATCTAGTTATATAAATATTCTCTGCATGGCAACAACAAAAAGGGTTTCAATGTTGGTAATTTTTTAACAGTATGCTTATTAAAGCTTACTTGCGTCTTAGTCTCAGACAAGCTTACCTGATGGTCACTGAAGCATTGCTACTTAAACACAGAGGAATAGGCACTGCAACAACATGCATTTTCTAAATAAGAAGCAGCATAAATCAACAGTATAAAAATATGACAGAAAACCAGAACATTCAGCAAAATCAAGGATAGATGAAAAGCCACTGTAGTACTTGTGTCTAACTTGGATGGGGGACACTCTGCACACTTACACTGCATAACTGTTCCTTGCCTTGCTTGGACACATTCAGCGTCACTACATGGGGGAGTGGGGTGCAACAAGTATGTCACAATTTGAAATGTCTCTGGATGACGGTGTTGGCCCTGATACATTTGTCATACCTCTCAGCCTCAGAGCAAGAAATCTGGACAAAGGACAATTTAAAATATGGCTCTTATAAACTTAGAAAGATAATAGAATAGTAGATCTTGCATTAGTATGAATTTTCTGAAGGGTTTGAAATCTGAAACTCAAATGTCTCATTATTTTCTAACTTCAATCTTTAATGATTTTCCACTAATATGCCAGAAAACTACAATTTTATGAAAAATGGACCAAAAATGTGATGCAAAAATATACAATAGCCACACAATACAGATGGGAACCTGTCAAAGAAGGGGCACTTTTTTAAATATTAGTACTGTTAACTTGAGCAGCTGACAAATTAAGAGAACCTACATGCATTTCTGAAATAAAAAGTAATCTATAACTCTGATCATTACAATTACTTATTAACTGTAAACGCTCCACGTTTACTTCCAAATTTTCCATTTTGAAGAGGGATAGGGGAGAGCAACATTTTGAGCCAAAATTGGAGACAGCTGAGAAGTTTGGATATACCTAATTCCATAAAGTGATTTATTTGTGCGTACCGCTCAACCTCTTATTGCTGGAAATCTGGACAAGGCCAAATATATTGGGAGAACATACAAACAGTACTAAAAATTGCTCTTGTATAAAACTTAGACAGTTGACAGAATAACAAGTCTTGATTTACCATGCACTTTTCTGAAGAGTATGAAGTCTGAAACTCAATCATTTAGTGACTTCATTCTTAAATGATTTCCCAGAAAACCACAAATTTTATGAGGAACAAACCAAACATAAGAAGCAAAAATCTGGACAGTTAAGAGGTATAGTTCAGCCGGGGTTGTCTTGAGTCTGCCACCCCCCCCCCCTCACAAACTCATGGTCAAATGGGGCCTCCCCCCTGCAGCTATTCCAATGTCCTGTTACTTGGCTAGTTCACCCCATTTACCATAAACACTGTGATGTGCATGCTGCTTTACTTCTATGATGATTTGGATTTCATTTACAAGTTTTATTTTACATTTTATAGCGCAAACACTAATAGACATCTGCTAAACAAAACAATGCAGTCTCACAATGAAAATAGACTTAGCATTAAAACCTCTCTGCCCTGGAAACTCACATTCACTGAAACAGCATTGAAACCCACATTCAAAGAAAATTAATCTGGCTAGTGGCAGATAAAAGATTAACTTTGGGCTGTTTTCAAATCATAGGCCCCTTGCACAGGAAACGTACATGTGTTCTTTGATACACCTTCCTGATTGTATTAAATTATATTGCTTGTATAATACAGTATAGTTGTTAGAAGGCATTTTAAATGTATTGTTTTGAACATTTTTCCAGTAAACAATGAAACAAAATGTATGCACCAATAATGACAAAACTGCCCAATTCAGAATATTTCCATCATAAAAATCTACTCAGACTTCTACAATCCACCAGTATCAGTAAATATGCACAATCTCTGCAGAGGTAAAGTCATCTAAATAATTCCACATTAAAGAGATCTATAACTAATGAAGAGGTTGCTGCTAGCAAACAATTTTATACTTCATTGTTTCATCTACAAATAAAGTGCCTGTTGCCCTTGAGGAATAAATTGCCTATGTTATATTACAAAAATGATAAGCTAGTAATATTGCAATAGGGAATGGATGGCAAACTGATAACAGGTTCACCAACACTAGAAATCTCCACCAAAGAGGACATTCTCAGGACTGCAGTATCCACCCCTATAAAAGTGCAATACAGTACTGCATCAGGAATGCATCTATATACTGTGGAAGTAGAACAAAAGCAAGTACACTATCTGTTGTGCTATTAACAATGCAAGCAGACTCAGCATAAGAAGCACTCAACTTCTCTTCAAGCTCTCAGTTCCTTGTAAAATCCAATCGACACTCAACTGT
This sequence comes from Protopterus annectens, assembly GCF_019279795.1. Classification (NCBI taxonomy): domain Eukaryota; kingdom Metazoa; phylum Chordata; order Ceratodontiformes; family Protopteridae; genus Protopterus; species Protopterus annectens. Next base: position 2,510,671 of record NC_056745.1, on the reverse strand, counting down.
ATCTCTCAACTTTGAAGCACAAGAAATCTGGGAAAAGCCAAAATTTATTGGGGGGGTGGGGTGGGACAAAAGCTCCAAACCTAGGGACACATTTTAAACATTGCTTGCATAATCTTGGAAAGTTGCTAGAATTAAATGCTGTGCTATCACCATGCATTTCACTGCCAAGTCTTGAACTCATGTGCGCTACCATCAGAGCAACATACCACTATGCCATATCAGCTGTTTCCTGAAAAACAGGTAGACTGAAATTTAAATAGCTATCATTTAGTGAATTCATTTCTCACCATAGCTCTCAACCTCTTAGCACAAAACACCTAGACAAAGCCAATAATGGGGGAATACAGCCCCCAAGCATATTCAGTGAACCATCAGAGCAACATACCACTATGCCAAATCAACTGTTTCTTGAAACACAGGTAGACTGAAATTTAAATGGCTATCATTTAGTGAATTAATTTCTCACCATAGCTCTCAACCTCTTAGCACAAAAAACTTGGACAAAGCCAATAATGGGGGAATACAGCCCC